>NC_081139.1:6213131-6512951 GCF_958295425.1 Solea solea
CTCTGGAGTGTATTGATTGCTTTAATGGTAGGGAGCAGAGAGCGAGAGAGAGAGAGACAGGGAGAGACAGAGGGAGAAGGAGAAATAGGGGACTGGAGACACCGAAGAGTGTGCAAGAGAGTCCATTAGCTTATTAAGAACTGCATGGCTCATGCAGACAGAAATGCACACGCACGCACACACACACACACACGCATGTATGTGCACAGAGTCATATATCTGACTTCCGTTGTCGTGATATGACAGGTATCAGATAACAACGGTCAGGTTTCAATGTCAACCAAAAAAAAGGGAGGAGGAAAAGCCCACACAGCATTTTTCTTTGTGTTCCTGTCATGTCACGCCGTGTCTACTTCTGTTCCTTGTGTATTGATGACGATCTGACAGCGTATTGATTTGATTTCAATGAGACACACAAGTCTATAAAGAAACAACTATGAGGATCTTTCTTTCCTCCTAGTTTCTTTCTTTCTATCTGAATATTGGACTTTCTTAATTATCAAATGTATAATAGTCTGACGTGATGGATGTGTTTTCTTTAACCCACAGGTGGAGTGGAGGGATGAGGTGCGGCACCACTTTGAGAAGATTAAGTCTGAGGGGACGTGTCTTCACAGGTTGGACGAGGAGCTGATCAAAAGACGCAGAGAAGAACTGAGGTTAGCCGGGGAATCGGGGGAAAAAAAGGGTCCATGAAGAGAATAAACGTCTTGAGATAGAGAAACACACAGATGCAATTATGGCAGAAGCAGATAGAGTAATGTGTATTTATGTCCTTCTCCACTCTTTTCTCTCTGAACAGACATGCACTGGACATCCGGGAGCACTATGAGAGGAAACTGGAGAGAGCCAACAATCTCTACATGGAGCTAAACGCGATCATGCTGCAGCTGGAAATCAAAGAGAAAGAACTGCTCAAGTATGAACACATTGACACGTTATTTTTGAAAGAAATATAAACACATTTAGTAATGATAGAGATAAAGGAGATGTGTGGCTGTGTACTGAAACATTACAGGAGTAACATCGGGAAAACAAGGGTTTGATTTATTCAAATACTTTGCCCTAAAAGCTTGTTGTCAATGAACTTTGTTTTACTACCGGTCACACAGGACCATGACATGTAACAAAGTGCTCTCAAATGCTGGGCTGAGTTGTCCACAGATGTCTGTTAAATAGCTATCGGTTCTGTGTTTAAATGTCAGGAGGGAGCATTCACTGGACAAGAAGTACCCGGGCTGCTTCAAGCACCACAGTTCCAGACAGTCGGCCTCCTCCAACTCGATGGAGAAACTCATGAAGAAACGCAACGTACCTCAGAAACTGCCGTCATATAGCAAGAGGTGAGAGAGAATTTCTTAGGCTATGATTTGTGATGTAGTGAAAAGTCAAAATGAATTATTCATTATATGTTTTATTATTATCTGTGTCTCTTCAGACCAGACTTACTAAAGTCAGAAGTCATCCTTCCCAAACTGGACTCGTCCATGACCCAGGTCACAATACCCAACAAAGGTTCTACCTCCCCTGGACGCTCACGCAGAGGAAAACCCCGCTACAGAAAAGCTGGGAAAGGCAGCAGTGGGGATTTGGCTCAGCTAAAAGCCACCCTGTCTTCATCTTTAGCAATGGTCAATGTCACCTCATCTGTTCCCAGCAGCAAGCATCATCTAGACCCCAGTGCAGCCATCAGAGGCCTGCAGCATGACCTGCTACTCAAAAAAATGTCCTCCTCCAGCCCTGATCTCATTTCAACCACGCTGGAAGCCGAAGGGCGGAGGAAGGGACAGATGAGGCCAGGGCTGGACAGAGCGGGCAGTCAGAGTGCCTCAGCTGGTCTGGGGGAAAGCAGAAGTACTGGAGGACCAGAGGAGCGGACGGGTGTGGATGTAGTAAATGATGACTTGGCAGAAACGCCTCCACGCAGTGACACGCCCAGCGAAGACGCAGCTTCCATCCCGTTCTCCAGCAGCCCGGACTCGCCGTGTGGCAGGGGAGCCGCCGCAGGGAGGGCGTCTGTGCTCGGCAGCCCCCGCGTTCCCCACGACAGTGAGGAGAAGGAGGAAGGAACAGTGATCACGCGCTCACCCAGAAGTCAACGTCTCACACCTGCAGCACTTCTCTACAGGGCAGCAGTTACACGCAGTCAGGTGAGACTGTAGTGAACGACCTCCTTTTAAAGGGAGTATAGACAAATTGATGCTTCTGGGCAATAAAACCATTTAACTTGATTATTGCCAGTTAAGCAACATGCACTGTTCTACATTTTAAATAGATGTATCAATAAAAAAGATGCTAATTTACTCTGCAGCTCAGACCTTAGCAGAAAAACTCTACTGCTGATCAACACTAATGATAAAGGATTTTCACTTATTTTACTCACCCTGCTCTGACTGTGTTAGAATCTACACGTTTTGCATTAGCTATGTGGTACTACTACCAGTACTAGTACTACTAGCAGTACTAGTACTAGTACTAGTACTGCTAGTAGTACGGTATTAGGTTAATGACTGCTCCTCCACTTGTTTCAAAAATCTAATAAGAAAGGGAAATCATGCCATTGGAGATTCAGTAAAATGTAATCCAGTTCATTCAAAACCTGGCATGAGATTTCCAACAGCATTATGTTGTGTCAAACACTTCATCTGTGGTGAGACAGGTCAACAGTGGGAGTTTGATACTTACAGTGAATATTGTCCACAGAGACGTGGCGTGTCCTCAGAGGAAGAAGAAGGCGAAGTGGACAGTGAAGTGGAGTTGCCAAGAAGACGGTGAGTTTTGTTGTCACACATTCGGTGGAACTTTGAATTATATCTGCTGTGTTTGACATTTAAATCTTTGTATCTACCCCAAAATACTTATCTAACACAAATGCAGAAACATATGTTATTATAATATTATATATTAGTAAATGAGAATTTGGTGACCTATGTTTGGGATTGCATTATGTTGAGTTTTAAAATATCAGTGGGTCTTTGTCCGTACCCCTGAGAAGCACTAATGAAATCACTACTAGTGTAAAATTATGTAGGAATTTTCATGAATATATATGTCCTCTCTCCAATTGTCCCCTAGGCGTCCTGTGAGCATGACCAAATGCCAGTCCCTGTCCACGTTTAGCTCCGAGAACTTGTCTGTCTCGGACGGCGAGGAGGGAAACACCAGTGACCACTCCCATAGCGGCACACCAGACGTGGTCAGCACCAACACAGACGAGCGTCTGGATGACAAGAGCGATGACCTACTCTCTCAGGGTTCAGAGATTCCCGCCGACCCATCTGACCCGACCCAGCTGGGCTCTGACGGGCTGTCTGAGAAAGAAGCTGTCCTACGACAAGTCAAGACCCAGCTGGCTTCAAATGACCACAATTATGAGGTATGTAAAAAAAACAAGAAGAAAAAAAGTACAGACAGTGGAATGTAAACTTATATCCAGTATTTCACCCTTCAAGATCAAAATCTAGTAAAGTAATTCATGTTTTTGCTCCAAACCAGGGCCTATATGATGATTCAGACTGTGACAGTGCAGAGCTGGATCATTCAGGCTGTACGGAGCCCAACCAGCCTCCAACCAACTGGTGAAAACCCAACACCTCAGCCCACTCAGACACTCACTGGCCTCTTTCCCTATCACGAGACGTTAGAAAACACAAGAGTCGTGATCAGGGACATTAGAGAGGGTCAGGGAGGGAAGGACTGTCTCCTTCATTTTGAGCTGCATCACAAAACAAATACTTGGAAAAAACGGTTGTGTGGGATCAAAACTCCTGATACCCTGGGAACTGAATCACACTCTATTTGAGATAAACGCATCATGGGGATTTGAAACTAAATCGTGGCACCAGCCAAGCTGACGGGGCAGCTGCTTTCTCTGCTCCTTCCACCGCAACTGGTCCAAGACCAGCTCTGCAGAAACACATCGAACAACACCTCAGTGACAGAGGCCTCGGTCAAAAGAGGCCGTCTACACAAACACGTTATCCATGTCTGTTGTAATGTCCCACGTTCATTTTTATGTCTTTATTTCTGTCATATCCATTTATGTTGAGAACACGTTCATGAACTCCAACCAGGGCTCATTGTCATTTGAAAACTTCACCGTTACTTGACACCCACCGATGCTACTTGCACTTAAGTTATGAAATTGTCCAATGTCCTTGAGATGATTGTGTCATATTCTCTGAAATCATTATGCACTAATTTATTATTTATTTACAGTGAATTTATTGACATTTCTTTTTTTAAAATTCCCTTTTTCAAAAAAAAGGGAAGTTTACATTTTTCCATGTGTTGTTTACATTTGTAACTCGGATTATGTTGCCATTTTCTACTTCTGTGTTTTAATATAGATGTAAATATGTGACGCTGTACAATGAACAAATTTTTAAAATGTGAGATTGTATAATTTAAAGGTGCTGATGTTTCTAATTAGGTGGAGCTAATCTATTTGAACCTCAAACAAAAAAAAGCTTATGGTAGTAGAATGTACTGTAGCTGCTGTTCATGTCTGAGCATCGAAACAGAGACGGAAGAGGAACAACAACGACAAAAAGCAATATGTCTGCTGTAGTACAGTATGTCCTGTCATATCACAGGTCAACAGGAACCACATCTGGGACCTTTCAATTCTGAAAAATTAGTATTGCAGTGTTTATTGTATTAAAACAATACCGGTTCTGAAATCATTTTCTGAGCATCAAGGTGTGTATATATCATCAAAAACTGCACAGTATGAAAATGACAAACCTGCAGAAATGAAAAATGCACTCCAAGTACTACTTAACATGGAAAGCATTTGGGCCGTTAATACAGATCTCAAAACGTGAAAAATTATGCCTGCGTTTCTGGTTTTCTGCCATTATTCAACCATGCAAGTTGGCACAACATGTGCTAATACAGAAGAGGAAATTATTCTTTAAGGGAGAGTTACAAGCAAGTAACCCATTTGTTCTATGCTGATGATTTTAGTATTGTTATATTTAGTATGTAAACGTGGCTTCCTAAACATCAGTGGGTAAAAATACCCAACATTTTAAAAGCCAACATTTCTACCCACCCCAATATCAGGTCTGTGATGTGACAATTTCCCCTGCTTTAACATAGAAGCTGAAGATTTCCAAGTCCAGTGTGGTTCATCAGTATAAAAAGGAAAATTAGATGCTAGTCCTAATAAGCTGAAAAAATGTCCAGCAGGCCATT
Organism: Solea solea; assembly: GCF_958295425.1. NCBI lineage: Eukaryota > Metazoa > Chordata > Actinopteri > Pleuronectiformes > Soleidae > Solea > Solea solea. Next base: position 6,218,331 of record NC_081139.1, read on the forward strand.
TATTTACATAGGTTTGAGGCCTCCTCTATATTTGGTATGACGTTAAAGACTGTGATGCATTTGGTTTAATCTGACTGTATAGTGGCACAAGATCTTCAATTTATAACTGATCAGGTCAAAATCAATAAGCTAAAAATGGCAGCTTTTTTATTTATGTTTTTAAACCGATTGAGCCCCAAGATTTAAAGCTGAAAATCCTCATGCAGGAGAACAAATGTTGCCAAAAGCAAAACTACTGCCCTCTAGTGTCTCGAACGTAGAGGTACTCGTTCCCTTTGATGCTGATCAATACAACCCAGTATGACATGCAATGTTTGCCTTTTATACTGCATAAGTGTAACTGTACAATAAATATATTTAACAATTTAAAATAAAAAAATCATGCTCGTAAAATTTCAACTCGTGTACTCAGAATACTTGAAACATTGACAGAATACTGGAGAGACTTTGTGGTTTGAGCATTTCACATCTTTATTTCTCTATTTTTTTTTTTAAACAATGTTGTGGCACCCAGATCTACAGTCTCAAAAACGTGCACAAAAGTTTTCTTTCCTGCAAATAAAAAATAAAATAAATCCTGACTTGAGCAAAGCAAAGAGCAGGAAACTAGTGTTAACTCACAACCCTTTCTTTGTCTAGTTCCAGAGCATCCATGATTTTATTTCTACGCCTCGTCACATTTAACAAACAGGTCAGTCAGTGTCCAAGAGTTAACCCCCCACCCCCCTTTGGTAGTTAAAAAAAAATATTTTCTCCATTTAAAACAAATATTCCAACATTTTTTTTCAGTATATATCAGTCTTTACAAAAAAAGCGAGGAGAACCCTCTGCTTCCGATCCCTTGAGCCAAGCCCAAACCCCAAAAACCTCCCATCCCAACAAATATCCACACATGATCTCAGGAACGGGAGTGGGGGGAGGCAGGAATGACATGTATAGGGGGGTAAAATTGACATGCGGAATAAAATATGTCTTATATTATCTGGGTAAATTCAGCTGTAAGTGTTAGAACATTTGTCTTCATAACCAAATATAATCAGTGACAGTGCATGTACGGCTACGTATTCTCTGTGACACGAGCAGAATCCATGTTACACGCACTTCAATTGAAAAGGTGACAAAGGGGGGATAATGAAGTGTATATTTAAAGCAAGTGAGTCGTCGTGAAAATGACAGTCCGACTGGATGAGTGGGTGAGAAAAAGGGGGCTCTACGTAAATAGAATAAGTCACTCTATATTTTTTCATAATTTTGTTTATTTTTTTCCTTTTTAAAGAAAAAAAAACTGACTGTACAAAATTAAATTTAAATGCCTCATCAGAGTTTTCGGCAAATAAACAAAGGAAGAGGATGAGGGGTCCATCAAGAAGAAGAAAAAAAAAAAAAGTCTAATAACATATCACTAAAACCTCCAACTCCACTCAAAAAAGGGGAATTAAAAACCTAATTGTTTGCTTCTTTTGACTAAAACCAAAACAAAATAAATAATGAACTCAATGGATCAAATCAGTTGCAGTTGACATGATTTCAAATGAGGAAGAGGCAGTATAATATAAACTCTTATGGTGGGTAGTTGCATTGACTGCTTAAAATGGTAGCTGATGATATAAAAGTGAGATTTAGTGCAGATGCAGTGCCTTATCAGTTGGCTGCCAGTCCTGTGGCCTCAGAGGAAAGCCTGGAGAAAAAGACAGACAGACAGACACCCGGAGACCAGGGAGGGAGAGAGAGAGTAAGGCATGCAATCAGACAGACATGATATATGTCAACCATGATAACAATAATACATAACATTAATATTATAATAATAAAGTCTTATAGCAGGGTTTTCTGAGTGGGACATTTTTGTTGACACAGAAAAAAGAAGGTTCCATGTTTGGCTGCTTATATCATCAGTGGTAACAGCTGATTGACCAGACGTCAAAACTGATACGCAAGGATTTAAGATGAACTCAGCAATTTGGAATATGCACCGTTTAGTTTCTCGAGTGTAGGATTGTGAAATGAAACATAAAAAACTGGAAACGACGAGGTAAACGGCGAGCTCTGGGACTAAATCTAATGGGTTTTCTGATGCTCACTCTTTTAAATGTTTGTTTTTAATCTACAAATATAAAAACAACTAAGTTTCTAACTTTTTCCTCAAGTTTGAGAGATCACTACAGGAAGTGACTGTACCACAAAATAGCCTGATGTCACACCTTCACACTGGTTTAACTACTGCATTGTACCACACCGATTTATAGGTGCCAGATTGTATACAATAAGTAGTCACCTCCCATTTCTTTATGCTAAATTAAGTCGACCAACTTCCAGCTACAAATTTACTGTATAAGAGATTACGCTGATTTTCTTTAAATTTGAAGAAAGAACAATTTATTTCAAGAAATGGTATACTATTCCTTTAAAATTACACTAAACTGGTGTAACACTATCTACAAGAATGATATGGTACCTTTGATACCTGAGGGCATATTTAGAACTGAAACTACAACAGCTTCTTACATAATGCAGAAAAAGTGACACATATTATGTATTTGTTCGATTATGACAGCTAACATTAGTCACTTAAAATTCACTAGAAGATAAAGTATACTCATTAATACAACTTGACATCTTAAAGAGAGCCGCTACCTGAGCAGAGCTTACACAAAGAGAGAAAAGCTTCAGTAATAACTCACTGTCCATGCTAAGTAAGTTTAAAGTCATTTAAAAATATAATCCACACAAGTCATTTATTTTAAGAACAGGCCAAATCAAGCTACAGATATCCATTTGTATAAATATGGCAGCAACCATCTCTCTGGCTGTATCACTCGTTTGTGTGCATTTGTTTTGTGTTGAAGCGTGGCATGGCACAGCCAGGTACAAAAGCAAGTGCAGATACAGACAACATAGAGCATTGTCAGTACTTAATAGAAGATGACTTATGTTTCCTTCATTAGTAAGGGGACAGCCTTCGCCTTTTAGACTTGGAGCCGAGCTCTGGGGCAATTTTTGGCTCAGTGGGGATTGGGTGTGCGGCGTTACTGGACCCGCTGACAACATGGAGGGCCAGTAGAGGAAGGGGCTTGAGACTGAGAAGACTCGACACACAGGCAGGAGAGCTGGGGAGCAGGGAATCAGTGGAGGAGGAGGAGGAGGAGGAAGAGGAGGGAGGAGGCGGCCCTGGAGCCAACAAGGACAGTGGGATGGAGGCTGAGGGGGGCACCACACAGGAGGAAGAGGAGGAGGAGGAAGAGAAGGAGGAGGTAGCAGCAGAGGAGGTGGTGGTGGTAGTAGTAGTAGTATTGGTAGTAGTAGTAGTGGAGGTGGAGGGAGGGCACAGGCTGGTCTGTTCAGGGTTCAAGGAGGAAGAGGAGGGAGGAGGTTTAGAGGACTCTACACTGTAGAAAGAGAGACAAGGAGAGAGGGACAACACAGTCGGGATGGGTCACAGGGCAGGCTAGAGAGCAATGGGTAGAGGGAAGTTACATGTAGGAGGACTGGTGGGGTGTGCGTGGATCACTCAGCGATGAGACCAAAACTTAGGATAAAAGGCTTAGTTAGAAATAAGGTGTCAGTTATGAGCAAAATCTCATCTCTAAAAGACATGTGAAGTAAAACGTAGAAAAGCGAAATAACTGTAAACTGAGAAAATTTGCACATATATCCAAACTAGAGAAGGTCATGCATTGCACAAATAAGCAGGTAAGCCAGTTATTTTTTAGCACAGATTAGTCACATTAAGTGTTAAATTAAACCCTGTAGTATTGAGGCGGTGAGAGAAACTCAATGTAACAGTCCAGTACAGCAGGGAGGAACTGAAGAGCAGAACCAACTTGAAGGGGTGGGAGGGCGGTTTCAGGGAGACAGAAACTTGAATTTAAATGTATTATTGTCATTATTGAGCTATGTGAAACATTTTAATTTATTGCAGCCAATGAGTGCATTGCCTAACAGGAGCTGACGTGTTTTATAACTGCATATCTCACCTTGCGTTGATGAGGTACTCAGCCAGACTGATGCTGGCAGGTGACCCTGTGATGGTAACCTGTCGGTCAGTCGACCCGTCCACTGGATTTGCAATCTTGATCTGAGCGCCTGACATTTGCCTGATCTCATTGATCTTGGCTCCCTGGCGGCCGATGATGCACCCAATAAGCTTCAGTAGAGAAGGGCAAGAACATTGTGGACCAGGAAAGATTGACAGACCGCGGACAACATAATTAACAGATACCTCAAGTAAAGGTAGCAATTGGCAATTAACACAATAGCAGGCTGTATTCTTTTTTGTTTTGTTCCCAGTACCACCATATGGTTAACATAGTCATTTTTTGCAAAAAAAAAGTTATTTATGAGTTTCTCCATTTAACTATAATGATGATAAAGAAAAAACATTTCTGCACTTACATCATTTGGAATGGTCATCTCATGGGAACTGGGTTGAGCAGAAGCATCTATCCCTAAAAAAAACAAAAACATACAACTTTCAATCTACTTGTGATATTATATGTATAGCACTTACATGATGAGAACATCAAATTATGTTATGAGAAACACATTAAGAAGGTATTTAAATTAATATGTTGTAAAGGAGCCCCAAATTCCATCCAGCAATCTAAAAGTTTGATTGTGAATTCAGAGATTTGAGAGATCCTCCGAGTTTAAGATCCCCTTCTTTCCTCACAGACAATGTGCTGTTTGTTTTCTCATTGGGTTATCTGTAGTGAATATGTCAAAGAAATTGACAATATATTGGAATATCTTTTAAAAATATTGCAATTTCATACACTTTAAAGTACAGTCTCACAAACAGACAACCATATTCCTAAAATGTTGTCAAACTAACGGCAATAACCAGAAATATTGTTTCTGGTTATATAGTGGACTTTTAAAAAGGATGCATGATAGCTGAATAAGGAATCGAGCCTATGATTTTCACATTTTACTTTTAGTGTCTGTCAAGACATGTCACTCATGCTGCATACCAGTGAATCCCTGGTTACTTGGTGCGATGGGGAAGGGGCTCTGCTGCATGGCCAGCTGGTGAAGCTTTGTGAGCTGTGGAGAGATAGCAGCAGAGGAAGACTGTGAGAGTAAAAGAGGAGGCAGGGAGAGAAATGGAGAAAACGGAAAACACAGGAAGAGGGAAAAACAGAACAAAAAACAAAAATGACAGTCAGTACAAACGGCTACACAACGGACCTCAAAAAAAAAAACAATATTTCACATACATCAGTTCATTTAGTAGGGTGGAGGAAGATGATGAAAAAAGTTCTATATCAAATCAATGGTGTATATGAGTTGTCTATGTGGGGTACCCCATAGGTATTCCTCCAAAGTGCAGACTGCATCTCTTGATAATGTTCTCCTGCCGTCTTCAATGTCAGGGGAAAGTCACAATACACAAGAAAGGGAACTCTTAATATGCAGCAGGTTCCCTAACCAACACCAATAAAAGATGCAAACATGAACTGAAACTAGCTTCACATTGTACCAGTCGACACCATTTTAGCTGTAGGGGGAAATCTAGGTCAAAGATGCAGGCTAGGTCTAATTAAGAAACGGTCATGTTTCATTACATAAAATTGCACTACGTGATGGCTAGCAAATTACATTAATGAATCACACTTTTTTTATATAAACTCACTGGCCATTTGCTCTGTTGCCAATACACAGTATAGTGTAGGTAAAACTAATAATATAAAACCAATATGTCAGAAGAGGCACCTAGAGCTCATTTATAAAATGAGAAGGATAAAAGAAAGAGCACAGTTTAATGATGAAGTGAAAAAAGAGGGGGGGCAGCATGTTAATTTGGGGCTTATGGTAAAATAACAAATAACAAGACAGGACAAACAAGAAAAGCAGACCAGAACGAGCAGCAGGAACAGATTGTTATCCATGGAACAGTGGAGAATTTGGACAAAAACACAAATGTCAGTTTAATTTACAACTGACAGCCAGTCAACTGAGAACTACACAAACATCAAGTTCTACCCGTGCCACTTTCCACAAAAATGGGGGCAAGTGCATCTACAATAACACGCTGTATAATGAGGGGATGGTTGTACTTTTCTGAAGAGGACAGTTATAATTATGGATGGGAATGATGATGGGGGGGGGGGTCATGTAAAATGTTTCCTGCACTTACATCTGGTTGTGGAATCGCGTGCTGTCCTTGTACGGCATATGCCTGAAACAAATGAAAACAAAGCTATCATATGCCCCACAGCTGAGTTTTTGCAAGGTTTACTGCTCCAGCTATATCCTAGTACATAAAGATATTTTTTCAGACTCAAACTCTTCAAAGCTGGTAAAAATAAAAAAAGAGAAAAAAAAGAACTTGTCCAAAATCTCCACATTTCTGGGAAAATAGGAATTTTTAGAAACACTGCAGTAGAATTCAGGAAAACAAGAGGCGGAGATTTTTGTTCCAAGGAATAAAAGGGTATTCAGTGACATGAAAGACCTTGTAATGTTAAGCCAAAAAGGACAAGAAAGTGCATTGTTTGAGACAAACAAAAGCAGGAAAGGGGCTCCCTCACTTTTGAAACGGTGTTCAAAACCACTAATACAACTCTGGAGAATAAAACAAACAGAAGGCCCTGTAGCAATCTCAGGTGAATGTTTTGTGACTGAAATTAGTAGCACATCTGTCTGTTCTCTAAAATTAAATACCTCCAACAGCTACTATTTTGAAATGCCTATTAGCTACCTATTATTCATTTGAGACTTTTATCTGTGAGTGAATTCACATCACTTAATCTGTTATCAAGATGTACATTCTGCACCTTTATACATGTTCTACAGGCGAAACAAACAAACTGACAGACAATGGCAACAAAAAAAAGAGCATCATGAATACACAGGTTAGATCCCTGTGTCCCTCTGAAGTCTTGTATGTACCTGTCCACCTGCAAAGATGACAGGAGATCCTGAAGGCTTGGGTCGATATGGGATAGTGACCCCCTTTGGAGGAGACTGTACAAGAGAAAAGGTGTGTCATTAAATGACCAACCATGACATCAAAACAGTAGCTGGGAAAAAAAAAGACGTTGGTTGTGCAACACATGTATCATGTTTCTATATTGCAAAAACTGAGCATTTATAGTTGTAACAGTAAAATTACAATTACAGTAAACCATAGCGACCGTTTTAAAATGACCATCAAGTCCATTATGGGGATAAATCATGACTAAGTTTTACCTCAGTTAAATATGTACCCTCAACAGTGGCCTGTTTTGTTTTGTAAAGCATCACATAATATTGTAAATTGTGCACTATGGTGTATTTTTTTTTATGACACGTTACGGCATCAGAAGTAGAGCATCTGAAGTTATCCCTATTACAAAGCAAACACTTAAGAGACAAAATTCCAGAGACCTCAGTATTTCACATTAACACTTTACAGATCAACAGCTGCCATGAAATTTGCTTCACTGCTTTCACTTACCTCAAGCATGACCACACAGATCTGCTTCACACACTCAATTATGGACTGGGGAGTGCCGGCAATTGTGATGGCACGCTCCGTTGAGTTGGGAAGCATGTCTCCTGCCACTTGTACCTGAGCACCAGTTGACTGATGCATGCAAATAAAGGGAAATCAAGTAAGAATTTAAAAGATGTGATCAAAGTAAGCTGTGCTAAATTATACAGGTAGAATGTTCACAGTCAGCAAATACTGAGGAGATTGGAGTTCGCATGTTAAAGGTTTTGTACAACATGCTCTTCTTTCCGCATACCTCACGAATTTCCTTGATTTTGCAGCCACCTTTCCCAATGAGGGAGCCACACTGGCTAGCAGGCACCACAATGCGAAGAGTCACTGGGGGCTTGCTGGTAGCTGTGCTGTTTGTCATTGAACTGCTTATATCCTGGCAAAAAAAATTAACATGTGAATTAGTCAGGTTTGTATTACTGTTGACCTGTGAACTCATTTAACAGTTTAAGCTGGTACCTACCTCTTCCAGCTTTTCAATAATCATGGAGAATGCTTTAAAGATGGCCGTGGTGGGACCTGCCAATGTAATGATCCTCTCAGGACAATTTCCCTCAGAGATGTTGATGCGAGCCCCACTCTACACACAAAAAGAGAAGAAAGAAATTAAAGAAGCAATTGAAATTGTACATAACTTCCAATTTTGGCTTCTTGCTAATTACAGGATTACAGCCAATTGCACTGTACCACAACTACAACCATGGACGAAAATACCTCACCTCTTCTCTCATCTTCTTCACAGATTCACCTTTCTATTAGCAGAGGATCACAAAGTTAGATTCCTTCTCACTTAATATGCACAAATATTTACATTTGATAAAAACAATTCCACTATATCCGGCATTAGCTTACCTTTCCAATAATACTTCCAACTTCCTATAACAGAAAATGATAAGAGTTTTATTAGGTTGATGAATCCACTTTTGACTGTAACCCACATTTAAGCTCTCTAGTTAAGAGTGGCCCAAATTATCTAGCAATGAAAAAAACCTTTCAATTAATAAAACTATATAGTTTCCCAAAGGTATCAATCAGTATGTGCTCCTCCATTAGAAAGTCATGAGTGTGAGTACTCGTTATTCTCTCATTAAGGACACTTCCGCTGGATGATCAGATCAGGACAGCATTGATAGTCTGTTCAATTGGTAGCCTTTTATAAAGAAGGAAATGCTCCTCCAAGAAACTGATTCATCACAAGTTCCCAGTATCTCCATCACAGTTTAAGGTTGACTAGCCCCACACTGACAGTCAGGATGCAATCAAGAGTAAAGAGTCAACAATCTATAGGTTGCCAATGTACTGACAAGAGCTGGGACTTGTTAAAGATGCTATAAGCTAGTAGAACTTTTAGGTCATTTGGTTTGAGTGAATCAGAGTTTCAGCTTTGTATACTGAGCCAAGAAAAAGAAAAATTATGTATTGTACGATGAAAATATGTATTCTGTCGGTAATGGGGGCGGGACTAGATAAGCTTTTGCTTCTCCCGCTTTCCCTTTCGGTTATGTGTATTGTGTGAACTACACTAAGATGATGTGTGATGATGAGTGATCTAACTGACTGGATTGAAATAAACATATAAATAAATAAATAAACTCATCACATTAAGTCCCTTTCACATCAACAAATGATTTCATTTCCATATACTACCCTAAGATAAAAGACTACAGATAGGAGCAGCTAAAACAAGTCCTCACCTTGCCATGCATGAGCAGCCTAATGGTAAGGGTGACATTAAGGCCTCCTTCAATCACACCGGAGTCCATAACTGCAACTGAAATCTGTCCGTCTGTATAGAACTAGAGTCGTTGGTCACTGAGATGGATCTGAAGAGACAAAAAACACACACAGCAAATAATATTATATACCAAAGATGATCACGCAAAGTACAGAAAAAACATAACACAATGCAGATTGGGGGTAATATAAAACGAGTGGGTTGCCTCTATTCTATGTAAGAGAGTAATCCATTACCACAGACTTGCACATGATAGTAGTTAGCACTAAAATTCAGTCTCTGTGGCGTTCAGTTACAGCAACATTTGCAACAACCACGGGAGGTATCACAGCACATCCTCACATTGGCAAGGATGTGAATTGATGCATGCCCGATTTTCAAACCTATTAGGTTTTTTCTGCGTTTGTGAAAAACAAAACAGATTATTTACTGACCACAGGTATAAGTATCATTTAAAAAGTGAATGAAAGCTTTTGTCTAACTATTTAAATAACAGACGTAAAACACCATGTCCAGACACAAGACAATTTAAAATATATTAGCCGAACAAAGTCGGACGGTACATTTTCAAAATATATGACGAAGCTGTAGGTTTTCTACGACACAAATCTAAGAACATAACGAAATAGTACACGAATAAGTGCGTGTAACAGGCAGCCTGTGCTAACGTGAATGCTTACGAAAACTGGTGCGTACTTGAATGAAACTGAATAAAATAGCTTGGTGCTTGACGAACTTGCTGCTGGATTAATGCCTGTTATTTCCAAACACCCGAATTCTGCTCCGACCAAGTTATGCGAATCCACACTAGTGGAAAAGCACCGAAACCCCATTATTGCTAACTGAAAAACGTATGGCTCGTGTGCTAACGTAGCACGTAGCCTTCTTCGATTAAGCTATAAATCAAGTTTACCAACAAACATGCGCAGAATCACTCCATAATTACCAGTCGCAGTCCTAATTAAATGAAATACATTGTAAAGAAAGTTTGCTACGACTAAGAAACAAGCTAATCGCAGACTACCCCTGTGTTCAGCAGTTTAAAGTGAGTCCATTTAACTGTTTAACCCCCTTTGCAAATCCGTTAGCCGTTTAACACTGTGGTCGCTCACCGTGCTGGAAAATGAATGGGGCATGTGTGCGCTACATAGCAAAGCTAGCTACTTCGCTTAATTACTCCGCGTAAGCCCTACCTAGTCAAATACCGGGGTCGTTTGTGGCACATTAGTTGTGTCTTGTGTAGATTTCGAACAAATGCTTAACAACCGGCAGCAGTTTTCAAAGGCGACACTAAACATTCAACTTTCCCTCGCTAAGACTGCGTGCTCATCGCCGTGCGGCCTGGTAGCATTAGCATCTTGAACGAGCCGCCGCTGGAAGCTGGGCGCGATTTATTTCCGCTACTTCTGGTCATAACAACAAACGCAAAAACAAAGTCAATAAGCATAAAAATGAACTCACCTGCCTCCTGCGCTGGTGTGTGTGACCGGGGGGAGGGTTGGGGTTGTAAGGGTAGAAGGGGAGAGGTTCGGGAGGGTAGAAACCCGGGGGAGAGTTTAGAGAGGACTCGGGGAAGAGGGAAGAGTGATGTGAGATCGAGCTCCACTCGTTACACAAAGACAACAAAATCGTCACCTCTGAACTTTCCCCTTTCACCTCACCCCCCATCCTGGGCTGACCCGAGGACGTCCCAAAACCACGTCCTTGTTGATGTAAACTGGAACCCGCATGTTTTGTGGGACATTGTGTATACTAAGCTTTAAATGCAAGTATGCTCATTAAAAATCAAGAGTTATTGCCAACAATATAGAAACAGTTGCACTAGTTTAAAACTGCAAAGATGTGCTGTCGGAAATCGATAGTGGTATACTGGTTTTACATGTATACAAACATGGATTATTATGTACTCACTATTGCAGGTAAATTATTTACTATAAGACAACCATTACTATATTATGGTACTTATTTTAATGCCCCTAGTGGGCGTAAAATGCACTGCAACTGTGACCATCCTGAGGACACACTTCCCATTTTAAACTGGATTTATTTATTTTAACTACAAAATCTAGTTTTGGTTCTGTTAGCGCATCATATTATAACGTATTCAGTATGATTCCGCCTCACATCATGATTAACTAGCTCTTAAAAATGTATGTTCCAAGTACAGTCATTATTGATTATTGAACAGGTCCCTGTCTATGGAACAGTGTACACATCAGACTACTTCCCACAACACATAAGCTTATGATACAACACTGATTGGATACATGAAAAATCAAGAAAACTGGAGAACTAGTTATGGATTTCAGAAGGAACAAATCGTGGGCTGATGCTGTGGTAATTACAGGCCTAGAGGTGGAAAGTGTGAAGCATCACAAATATTTAGGTGCGGCCATTACGTACTGGCTCACATGGAATGACAATGTTGATTCTTCTTAGTATCAGCCCACACTTGTAACTTCTCAGGAAGTTAAACTCTTTCAATGTGAATTCTGGTTTTATAAAGATGTTTTGTTATGTCAGTGATATGTAGTGTGGTATTATTGTTTCATAGGTTGGGCACGGAACACTTGGGCAGTTTAGGAGGGTTTTATCTTGCCAGGATTGATAAAATAAGAAGGAATGGTGAAGTAGCTGGATAGTGAGTAGGAGGATGCGGGACACCATCTCATTTTGATACATGATACAATGTGTGCTCTCTTTTGTATACCAAGCAATAAAACCACAATGAGCACTTTAATTCCGTTATAGGGGCTGTATTTAAGATATGCAACTCAAGGCACTACAATCCAAATACAATCTCCCCCTTCTTACCCTAAGACTTGAGGTTGCCAGGTAGTTTGAGGAACTACGAGGAGCTACACTTGTGTGAGCGTGAAAGCAAATGTAGGATGTTAATACAAATGTACAATAGTGTTTGTACCAATAGTATTTTAATTTAACATGTTTACTTAATATCTAATGACATATCATGGTAATTTCGTGACTTGATACAATGCATTTCTTACATAAAGCTCCTTTAATTGTAGATTATTGGAGCCAAGTTTGTAAATATGGCTATGACCATTGTAGTGTGTAATAAAATTCTAATGGATGATATTAACTCAACTCTAAGTCTAAAGAAATTCTGACATGAGCACACCCAAAAAAGATGCAATATGGAAGAATGTCAAAACAGATCAATGCTGTGAAAATAAAGATAGCCCATATTAGAATCAGAATAATAAAATAGTGTAAAAACCCTGTTTAAAATTATACAAATCTGATTATGTAAATTGTCCTTTTTGTAAAAGAGCAAATTTCCATGAAAGCTTTGTCTTGAGCCGTTGACCTCAGTCTGAACTGCTGCTGCTGCTACTGCTGCTGCTGCTGCTGCTGCTGGATGACTGTATATAGAGAGAAAGTGCGTTTAAGTTTGGGAATAAATTCACAACATTTAAAAAGAAGACTAGAAAATACAGAGAATCTTATACTTGTAGCATTGTCGACAGATAGTGTGTGGCAGTTTTAAGACAGCTCGCAGTATGTTCAGTGATATAGTAGAACTATATATTCTATACTTTATATATATATATAGTATAGTATATATAGTAAGAAGAACTGGCACATATGTGCTTGCATAGGGTCTTAACAACCACTCAAACATTTGCCACAGGTTCAAGTTCGAATCTAGTTTAAACTTAAATCCAAGCTCACCTTGCCGTGTTTGTGGTGCCCATGTCCATGCTTCTCCCCCTTATGTCCTTTCTTCATCTTTTTGTGGATTTTGTGCCCACCCATCCCCATTCCCATTCCTCCCATCCCCATCCCCATTCCTCCCATCCCTGCCATCCCTGCCAGCCCTGCCATCCCTCCACCAAATGCACCAGCCATGGGATTCATGCCTCCATGATGATGTCCTTTGTGATCTTTGTGGCCTTTTCCGTGATCTTTCTTGTGATCTTTCTTGTGATCTTTCTTGTGATCTTTTTTGTGATCTTTGTTGTGATCTTTGTTGGGACCTTTTTGTTGACATTTTTGGTGATCCCCCTTTGGAGAGTGTGGATATGGACCTGGGCAAACACCTCCTGGGGGGATCGGAAATCCACCTGAAGCCATAGGATACTGTTGAGGCCGTGGAGCGCCATAAGGCATTGCACCTGGAGGTGCATGAGGTACCACACCTGGGTATTGGACTGGTGGGGGGAAGAGACCTGTATAAGGTCCAGCTGGATATGCAGGGTTGTAGCCAGGAGGGTAGGCAGGGTTTGGTGGGCCCATGGGACAGGGTGGTCCTGAAATACATAAAAGCACACACACTCTTTACTCTTGAGTATAAATATTTTACAACACAGGCAAAAAAAAAAATCACATTTATGAATATAGATTAATCATTTGAGAAATACTACCTTGATTTGGCCACATGTTTAGATTTCTTTGACCTGACCGCACTAAAGGAAACCTGAGGAAATGTTAGGAAATGAATGCAAAGATTGTTTGTTTAGTAACATTACACCACATTGAGCTTGATTGACAGCTTTGTCTCCACACACATATCCAGTATATGATATGACAAAAACACGGAAATTACAGTTTCAAACAATGCAAGTAGGACATCGTAAAATGCTGCAGTTTAACCGTCCAATGTTGTAATTGTTCTATGTTGTATGTTTGTTTTGCTCACAGTACAAAATAAACATTATGATTCTTACACAGCTAAATGCAAGAGAGTTCATCAGCTTCAAGTGCACTTAATCAACATCAAAATATATTTTCCAACACATAATATACAGTGACGGATCATTTGTTACCACATCGTGGTTTAATTTTGCTATAATTCTCATAATTTATGTCAGCAACTGCATTCCTCCGTGTCGTGATAAAAAAAAAAGACCCAAAAACAAATCAGAAACTTTGTTCCATACATATAATATATATTTTATATTAAACAATAATCACTTTTTCGTAATATGCATAGGTCCACGCTTACCTTAGAAACTGGCCTTGGATGTGAGGAAGTTTTCGCAGAATTCACCTCCGCCCTGTGCTTATCTTCCGCGTTTAGCAGCAGTGGGAAGAAGATGCACGCCCATTTGGTTTGTTGCGTGTTTTGTTTCCGTCCCGTCAACATTCCTGCAGGCTTTTTAAATGACAGGGTGACCCACGAGTTTCCACTGTACACCTTCAAAACGATGCTGACAGGTGCGGCTGTGAATGACTCCATGCGTAATCTTCAACTGTGCAGGTGACGTGGCCAAAGCATCGTGTGCACACACTCTTTTCAGGTGCAAGTGGAAAAAAGGGACACCCCTTCATTAACATGAATTGAAAAACAATAACGCTCATTCAGATGTTAAATAACATGGCCCATGACCTCATCTTCTTTTAAACACGGTTGCCAAAGAGGTGATAGAATATAGACAGAATATACAACGAAATGTGTTTACTAGCGTGTGTTTATGCAACAGTAATAACTTTACATTTAGTCACAATTATCACATTACTATATGTATTACATTCAACATGGAATAAAATCAGCTTGTTTGGTGTTTAAATTACAGTTGTCAACATTATTATTATTGTGCGATTTTAAATTTATTTTGATTTATCTTGCATCATAAAAAAACGTTTTATTATGATGTATAGATCATTCCATATCAAAATATCATCATGAATATCTAACTATGTGATGTGTTTTAATTTCAGGTTCTTGCTACTGAAGAGTAGCAAGAACCCCCACGTTTCTCCAAAATATTGTATAAAAACATGACCGCTGTCTCACAGGAATTAAAAATCAAATGCAATATTTGGATATTATTGCACAATTTCACCAGATAATTGGTGATGCTATCAAAAAATTTGAAAGCGGCACTTGCTTGAGCACTACCTGGAGTCCGCCTGTGCACATCTAAGGCCCAAAGTGATCATGTGCAAAAACCAATCTGTGAGTGCTGTTGCCTTTTTGACCCACTTTTACACTGTCATTTCACAAGTGTTTTGATTTGAACACTTTGCAGCCACTTTGCAGTTATCATTATGACTGCATTATTAATATCCTGCCCTAGATAGAACATACCCCCACTCAGTTGTGTTTTTTTACCTGTAAGGGGTGTCTGCCTCAAAAACGACCCTTAGGACATTTACTGTAAGAATAATAATTAGTTTTCACCCACAAGAGATTTGACAGATTATAGCCCACTCAGTCCCCCTTTACCTTTTTACTGCATAATATCAGACATGCCATTTAACCAATGAATCATATTCACAAACACTTCCTTCCATTACACGACAGACAAATAAGTTTACAAAAAAATACAATTGTTTTGTTTAATTTTAACAAACTACTCACTGACAGTATAACTTAAACTTTGGTTACCAGCAGCCAACATTTTTTAATGTCATTACCAATACATATACAAATGTCAGACATGTCATGACAAGTTGAGGACAGCGGCCGTTAATAGCAAACCGTCTTAACTGTTTGACTTGTCACAGCAGATCACAGTAAATGCACATAAAAGTAATAAAACTGTTGCTGGCTTACAGCACGAGTGGCACTGATCTAACCTGAAAAAGAGCACACACTGCATGCTTACTAGTGGTGGAGCTTGAGCTTAGTAAAGAGCTTAAGTAAAACTTTTAACTTTACTTGAGGTTTGTTTTTTTTCTATAACAATTTAAATATCTCAACAGAAAATCTTCAACATAAAATAAAAAAAAACTGTTGATACTGTCAGAGATCCAAAGATTAAGCAGTGCTTTAAAGTTCTGTGCCCATTGTCGTGATCCCTTTACAGAATGTTTCACTATATACTGTATATACATACTCATTTGTATGTCTTTTAACTATATCTTTAGACTGTTTGACATAAATACAAAAACAAAATGCTGAAATAGGCTTCTGTAAATAATCATTTCTGTCAATTTCCATGTCTTGTGGTGTTGGTCCTCAGTCTGAGTCACTGCTACTGCTGCTGGATGACTGTTGAGAAAAAGAGAAAATCATACATTTGAATGTATCCAATTTAAGAAATGCAAAGGCAGACTTGCAATACATATTTTTTGATAATAGGTGAATAATACGGAAAACATCTGTAACTTAAATGTTCTTCTTATTGATACATTCATGGTACTGGCAGGTTCAAACTTAATCTTCTTTCATCTGCAGAAGGTAAGATTTTAAAACCCAATCTCACCTTGCAGTAGTGGAGCCCATGCTTGTTCCACTTGTGTGCTTTCTTCATCTTCTTCCTCATCTTTTTGTTAGCTTTGTGTGTTACCACTCCCATTACCATTGCTGTCAATCCTCCGGTTAATGATCCAGGCATGGGATTCATCCCTCCATGATAGAGACCTTTGTGGTGACCTTTGTGGTGACCATACTTTGGATAGTGTGGATATGGACCAGGATGTCGTGAGTGTGGGTATCCACATGGGTGAACACCTGCAGGGGGGACAACTGGAAATCCACCTGGAGCCATAGGATAAGGATGAGGTTGTGGAGCTCGATAAGGCGTCACACCTGGAGGTGCATGTGGAACCAGAGCTGGGCTCATCGCTGCTGGGTAGTGGCCGGGTGGGTACCCTGGATTGGAAGGTTGGGGATAAAATGCTGAAGAAGGTCCAGGATATGCAGGATATGCAGGATATGTAGGATATGCAGGGTTGTACCCAGGAGGGTAAGCCGGGTTTGATGGGCCCAGTGGAGGAGGAGGTCCTGATACACAAACAGTAAAAGCATGCATACATACATACAATACATTTTTTCCAAAAAAGTATTTGTGGGTTATGCTGATTATTTGATATATCCTACCTTGATTTGGCCACATAGTTATGACAACACGTCAAATACTTCAGGAAACCTGCGAAAACATTTATACAATTAACATTTAGTCAACATTTAAAAAGCAAGTTTTATACATGGTGTAAATGAACTATATAGTATTATATAATTTAGTAAGAGGATTTTGATTCTATGAACAGTTATAATCTGAGATTATACTTTTCGGTTGCCATATACTGTATATTTTACCACATATAGTACATACAGCATAAACAAACATTTTACCAAAACGCAACACACACACACACGTGCACCTGTAGTCTAGTATCGACAGGTGTAGGGCAATTGTTATCAACTTTATGACAACTGAAAAACTTGATTCACAAAATATATAGTACATCTTGCTCAGCATTAGGTCATTTTGAAACACAAAAATTGTTTAAATCGCGGTCTAGAGGCTTACCTTAGAAACTTACCTCTATAAGTTTGTCAATTCAGCTCTGTCTCGTTTTGTCTTCCTGTTTAACTGCAGGAATACGATGCACCAGAGTGCCACACCCTTTGTTACGCAACATTCCCGTAGGCTTAGAAAGAGAGGATGACCTACTACAGTAGTTTCTATGGTGCAAAACACACACACACGTGACTTGAAATCATTGTAAACAGCAATTTTTAATGCTCCATTTTCTCACACACATTTCCATGACATAATGACACAACACGGTTGTTGCAGCGTAATAATACAAATTTACTTACTCTTCAAAATTAAATTACGTCACTATTAAAAGAAATGATATGAAAATGAAATGAAAATACAGAATTAAAACTGTTAAGACACAACATTAAGATAACAATGATAGTAAACTAATACACAAACCAAAATTATATCGTTTCACAAGAATGGGTACACAATAAAAACACATCGAACCTACTGTGATTAGAGGAATAACCTCTTATTCATTATTTCTCAAATACTACAACTTTCTTTATGACAAAATGGAAATGTGTAGAATTTATTCACAAAATGTTAAGTAATTCTAAGTAAACCAAATTAAAGGTGAGTAATAGAAACATGCTCAAGAAAACACATAGCGTTCAATCTAAAACTATGACAAGTAGTGACACAAAAGAAACCATGAAATTGTTTGATACACAGAAAAAATGACAGTGTACATTGTACTCTAAAAAATATTTAACAAGTACAGAGCTCAATTTTAACACTTTGTGGAAAAATATACTCTCTAATTAGCACATTTTGACAACCTAGAACCTGCACAGAACATTTACCACAAGTCAGTGCTTTACATTCACTTCACACAGTTAATAATTTGACACCAAGAGGGTAAAAATGTACACACCTGTAGTGTAAATGTAGTAGTCCTCAAAGAATTTAAAAAACACAACAGTGGTAACAGTTGCTAGTGGACTACTGTAAATCAAGTGGGAAAAGAGTCATTGTAGCCTGAAGAGAGTCTAATCTGTCTGCGACACACTGAGCCGTCACTCGAGCGTCTGGATCAAACTCCCAACAATCTGACAGGAGCTCCTGCAGTGCAGATCCCTGAAAGATTTAAGCACCCAGTTAATAAACATACACAACACAGCTCACTATAGCTAATGAAACCACTAATGAATACCTGTGGTAGCAGCTCCCAGTGTTTAGGTATGGAGGGTCTTTTTTCCCTGGTAATCACATGCGTGATGAGGCTCTCCAGTGTTACATTGCCCTCCAGCTCAGATTCATAGGGCAGCAGATGTTGTGGAATGTTACTGCCTGCAGATGGAGACATTTATTTGAATTTCCTTCTGATCTGAAGCTATACTGTATATTTATCAGAGCAGGAGGCTGAAACAAAAGTTGTGAAAATTCCAGTGTTGATGATGTAACCTTTTTTGTCTGGAATAATTTTTGTGCACTCTTTCATAACTCACCGAAGAACATTCTCATGATATATAAAAAAACCAAATATGTGCACTTTCCTTATGCATTGTGTTTTGACTGTAAAAGTTACTGGAACGTTTGCTTTTATTCATTTTGTAATAAACCCAAATAAACCTTAGTGCTCACGCGGCATGGATCTGTGCTGCAGGTGAACCCATGGTAAATTGCTGTGGGAATAATACACAACTCCTTATATGGACATCCTGGGGATAGTGTTTATAGGTCACATATTCAGGCTTTTAAAAATGTGGGGGTTTTCCGTCTTCTTATGTTGTTGAGTCAAAGTTATGATTCATTTTAGATCGCATTTTTAGTAGTGATATAAAGTAGCAATAATTCAAAGTCACAAAATAGATCATTTTTCTTTTCTTTGTGTTCATAAAAATGAGCCAAGTGAACTTTGACCTGGGACGTATTTCCAAATTTCCCAAATTCAATTGGATTTTAAACATCTTAAGTACTTCTTGCTCAGGTGTCTTTATATAGTTGGTGAAATGTATTTTTTTTCTCATCAGGTTGTGCTGAAAAAAAGGATATGAGACACTCTATGTTGCACATTCTTATACCCTCAGTATGTACTGTATGTTTAAACGTAGTAATGGAAAAAAGCAGCCGGAATGCTCTGTGCTCTAAGGGTTAAATATCCAAACACTGGCTCGATCTGCGCAGTAAAAATGTCAAAGGTGAAGAGAATCTGACACCTGACATCACATGACATTACTGAAAGTGAATTTACCTTCAAATAAATCTGAGCAGCGCATCCAGATCTCCCACAGCAGCAGTCCTAGCGCATAAATGTCCCCCTGCTTGAAACAGCTACTGCTGAGTAGGTCTACAGCACCATCCAGGATCTCAGGAGCCATGTAGCACAGAGTGCCCCTCTGACAAAAAATATGAGCGTCTCCATCTTCTTTGGCCACTCCCCTTTGACCAATTTCTCTGTGCTGCCTGCTTCTCACCATCATAGCCATGAGGTGGCTTTGATATGAACAAGTACGCAGGATGGTGGAGCATCCGAAATCACACAAGGCACAAGTACCATCTGCTCTCACAAGTACATTGGAGCTGCTGAGGTCTCTGTGAGCCACCGCGGGTTTATGCATATCTGCAAGAAAAGATACAAACACATCAATAATCAGTCACACATACAGTATACGTGCTATTTAAGCTACAAAGCACACATAATAGTACAACCACATTGGTAGGCTGTAACACACCGGCAGATACATGACGTGTATTCTCAGTAACATTCTGGCTCGTACCATAGTTGTGAAGGTCAGAGTGGAGATAGGAAAGTCCCTGCGATAAAGACTGGCACAGCTTCAGTGACTGCATCCAGCTGATGGTGTGTGCGCACAGAAAGGAACAAAGAGAACCCTGAAATCAAAGAGACATTTTAATATTGTTAAGCAAATGATTCTCCACTTTGAATGTTCGCATACATACTGTTGTTAATTGACTATAAAAGTTAAATGAAGAAGATTAAAACAAAAACATTGATTGCACTTGTGTGTGTTTGTTGGGGGAAATAGAACTGTCGATTTTCCACAGTATCCGATAGAATAGAATTAGTCAATTATAATTAGCACACACACACACCAATTAGTGATAGTGTATTGTGTCTTACACACCACAGTAGTGAACACACACACGAGCCAGGCACAGGAGCAGTGGGCAGCACTTATCTGTGCCCAGGGAGCTATGGTATGGTATGGTATGGTATGGTTAGGGTATGGTACCATAGTAATGATCCTTTGAGCATCCATGAAAGCGAGCCAATAAGGTGGAACAAGAGGACTGCTTTTTGTAATTTTGGTCAAAAGTGGAGGCCTGCAGTCTTATATTTATAACACTGTTTTAATTTCCAACTTACTACAATAAAGCTGCTTTCAGTGAAATACTTAAGTCAAAATGCATGTTAAATAACTCTATATTGATATCTGTGTTGAGTCAGTGACACTGGATTATCAGGAGTCTGAAGAAACTTTTCCAGTATCCCACAAGACTTTTTCCAATCGTGAGCCAGAACTCTCGGTGAATAAATGTCCCCCTCACCAAACATGTTTATGAGGTGACTATAGAGAGGAGGCAGGGGAATGCTGACCATTCAGACAAGAAGGAAGCCAAAATAACTTAGTCAAAAGACAGCAGGTGTAATTTTCCATGAATGAGTGGTTGCCATTTACGTATTCAGCTAACTGCAGAACAATGAGCCAGCTGCCATCATCCTGTTTCCTCCCAGTGCCCAGGAAGGGGAGAATCCCAGCATGTTTCATCAGTGGCAGTTCATAAACCTCCTTCTCTGCAGTAAATCTGTGTTTCCAATCAGAGGGTAAAACTTTCACAGCCACTGCAGATCCACGGTATTTCCCCTGCCAGACAGTGGCAAAATATCCACGGGCCAAAATCTGAAAAAGGATTGAACACGTAGTTAAAATGGAATTGTAATATATATATCTATATATATATATATATAGATATATCTTTATAGCATCACCTCATTTTCCGCACTGTAAGTAATATAATATGAATACACTTGCTAAAAAGACTTACATGTTGTAGTTCAATATCAGCCACATCAACCTCATTGTTTTTTGTGGTCTGGCAAGACAACCGTGAGGAGACACTGTGACCACGAGGGCAACCTTGTAGATTTTCTTCTAAAACAAAGCAAATGAACAAAATCCCACCGTTAACACACTTACTATGGGTAATGTGATGCTATGATACAAGACATAACTTGAATTGGAGATTGACAAAGAAAGGACACACAGGTAAAAGGGAGTATCACGGCAGAGATAACCACTCAAGGTCAGTCAAGCAGAGGCAGTTCTGAAGGTCAAACAAAGGCATCACTAAAAATGTGAATGAGAATGTAAATAATGTGAAAAGAAAGTTTTTTTTTTTCCCTATAATCCTTTGAGAAGTAGAGAAGGCATTTGATACTAAAGCAATACCATTTAACATTTTAAGAGAAACAACAAACTGCCTGTCTGTTCCGAATCAGGTCTAAACCAGGAAGCCAAGATTATCCAGCAACTCTTACTTAAACTGTAACAGCAAGCTGAGTTTTAATCAAGACAATAGAACATCTCTTTTGTGTATGTTAATGTAACAGTCGCAAATATCAACTAACTTTATTGTCCTTGTATAGGAAACATAAAAAATGCATACAACTGAAAAGGCATCTGGATTATTCTGGAAAGACATTATTATTAGCAAGAGAAAAAAAACTTGTATTTCTATATAATATGATAATGTAAAATCCCATATATGGCTTCAATACTCTAATCAAGGGCATCAAGTTCAATGGAATTTCTAATGTTACCAACTAAAGTAGGCATTTAGTGTTAATAGAAAAAGGAAAGAAAAGAAAAAATCTTACTTTTGCTTTTGAAGAAGTGTATCCATTTGGCAGCAGCGATAACAAAGCCCAGGACGAGTAATGCTCCAATTAGAGTCACAGCAACTTTAGTGATTTATTTTGAGAAGAAACAAAAATGACATTTAACCGTCACACATTCTACGTAAGAATGTGTGAGTATATTAAAAACCATGACAGGAAACAACATTATTCTTCTCAGCTTTGTCCTCCAAGTTTGTGAAGTGGGGAAAATCTTTAGCTACAATGTCAGTATAGTAACGGTGTCACTTTATAGTTCACAAAACTGATATTCAATGGCTGATAGAAATCGCATTATCACCATACCTTCCAAATTAGAGTGTGTGTGTTGAGGCTGTTCTGAATCTGGTGTCCACGTGATGTTGCTGTTGCACAAGTCTGTGTTGCAAACACATTTCATGTAGTTCCACTTGAAGCGCGTTTGTGTCTTGCAGACGGCATCTGGGCAAGACTTTTCAGCGACATCACACGCTGCAACAACAACAACAACAACAAAAACACAAAGGAAGTAACACATTAGGCTCACAGAGGAGACAGCTGCATAAAACCCTATATACTATACTTATAGCAATATCAGACAATATTAGATGGCTTTTGGGCTTAAATTTGATTGTAATAAGTACAAAGGTTTTCTTACCAAGAAGGTCGACCACAGGCTGACCACTGAGGACCCGGAAATATCCCACACAGCAGTGAGTGCTCTCACAGACCTGCACTGACCTGGTCACATTGCCAGAAGTAACGTATTTGTTGTTCTGCTCAGTGTTTGCTGCGGTGCCGTTCAAGTGGAATGCACACCGTCTCTTCTGAAGTGAAAACGGGCTGCACATGCATGTACAGATGAATACTGGAAAGAAGAAGAGAAAATAAGGACATTAAGATGTGGTACCATTTTTCTGTGGTGGTTGTTGTAATCTAATTGGAGTGTCTTAACTGTTTATGTAATGTTCTTTTAATTAAGAAGGTTTGTTGCAGTAAATTATATTGTTTCAATTATTTGCATTTGTCTGTCTGTAGATGAGCAAGTCAAAAAAAAAAGAGTCGGATCCACTAAAGACTATAGACTAATAGGTCTTTAAAGGCAAATGACACAACATTACCACAATTTCACTTCAAGTAATAGTAAAATATTTACCACCTTCAGTTCAACATTTTCATTGTCCAAGTTTTATTATGATGAAGTTTAGTAACAGACCCAGTTACTGAGTTGTTGCATATTAAATTATCACACGATGCTTCAGCAACACAGCAACATGGCAGCTATCAAACCACAAATAAGAAGTCACGAGGCAATAAAATCAAATTAAAATAAAGCAAAGTATATACTAGAGCACACTCACCAGCAGCCAAAATCACCAACCACTGTTGCAGGATCATGGTCCCTCTGAGACCAGAGTGGCCAGGCAGGGAGTGTCCTGGGAATGTGATAGGAGTTTCCCACGTTTCCCAGCATCACTCCCACTGCCACACACCTGCATGTGTTGGACTGTGAGAATACAGTTCTTTAATCAAAAATAATCTACTCCCAGTGTTAAGAAACATACCATGGTGTCAATGTGGGAGTGTTGTATGCTGCTGCCTTTGTGCTTTTATGGTCAACTAATGACAGCAGTTAAGTCCTTTTGGGAAAAACTGACTGGGCCACAAAAGAAACCAGTACAAAACGACATCCATGCTTCAAGTTTCTATTTTGTTGTACTCAAGTCCTTTATTTATATATATATATATATATATATATATATATGTATATACATATATATGTATATGTACTGTATATGTATATGTATATATATATATATATATATATATATGTATAAAAGGGGTTGAGTTTTTTCTACCTAGGTGAAGATAGGAATGATAACATACTATAATATAATAGTTTTATGTGTGTCAATAGGATACATACCTTTAAACTATCCGTTTATTTTATATATGCATATTTAGTCACATTTATGACTTTGGTAAGTAAAGGTATTTCCTCTTAATTCAACATTTTGACAATATATTTAATACAAGAAGCAGTTTTTTGTTTGTTTACAGACATTCATTATTTTTGGCCCCATCGTCAGGTAAGTTGAATGTAAGATCTGGATAATTTATTATTTAGATTATTAATTTGACTTGTGCACATGTATCTTAATTCTTCTTACCCACACCTTTGATTAGTCTGAAATAAATTGTCTTTTTTTTTTAATATATACTTTTTAAAAATTGTGTTTCTAAATTAACTTTATCCAACTAAATATAGATAAATACATATACACAGATAAAAACAGAATAGTACGTGCTTTGACACGGCTGGTGTCTATATAGTCCGCTGCCCTGACATATAAAACAAGCGCATCTCACTGTCAATCACATTAATTAAACAGGTGACCGGTTCCGACGCGTGGGCGGGTCCAACTTTTCACACTAAAGGTAGACTTGTCTTCGGTCCACACGTTAGCCAAGAATAAAATGGTAAAACATTCAAACAACCCCCCAAAAAGAACTTGCTTTCAGTATTAGTGGTTGATATTCAACCCGTTATTCTGTTTTAACAATTTTTCTCGACATGTCTGTCTTCAGGCAACGGTTTTGGCTGATGTGTTTGCGGAAGACTCTGAAAACGACCGAACATTTTACGGCTTCTCGGACAGTGAGCTCAAGGTGCGTTTGCTGGCTTCAATCGAGGCCTTCACGTCCTCCTCAGGACACAAATGGAAACAGTGAGACTTGTATTATTTTAAAGACATTATTTATATGACATAAGTTAATTATGTTAATATCGTTAGAGCTGTACAATATATCAACATTCAAAGTACACGAACTTCAATAAACGTAGATGTTTTCCTTGTGCTACTTTTGTTTGACCAAGGTCTTACCTTTAAAGGACTTACCTCATGTGTTAAAGGGGGCATTCATTTTATTTTTCTATCAATTCTTTCAATTATGTTGTTGGAATTAAGACAACAAAGTTAACACGTCTTCGATCAGCCCTAAGTGTCACTTCAGTGCAGAGTGAACATGCTTTTCATTGCATTGCTGCATCAGTCTCACTGTAAAAAAGTCAAGAGTTGTCACTAACCTAATTATAAATCACCTGTGTTTATATCCACCAGAATTTAAGTTTGGAAGATGAGGCTGAGTTTGATCTTTCACCCAAGAAGCAGGAATCTAAAGCACCCTCTAGAAACCAGCCCTTCAGGCTGAGAGTGGCACTGCGCTCCACCCCCTCCACCTTGCAATCCAGTGAGGAGGACAAGGATGATGAGGTGCAAGAGGAAGAAACCTCGGGAGCACAGAAGGCAAGAAAGACTAGTAAGGCGAGAAGAGGGACACGTGTTAAATTTGAAGATGAGGCAACGTTGGCGGCTCCGCCTCCTCGTGAAAATCCTAGATTCGATTCAGGGGACGAGTCGGCTTCTTTCCTGGTGAAGAGGGAGCAGAACATCAAGGCCAACAAAGCAATGGTAAACCAGAATCACTGCCCTAGAATATCCAGGTTAATTTGAAATTAATATCACCAATGTCCCAAACAAAGCTACAATTCAGACTCATGATATATTACTCCACTACTAAATGTAGTCACTAACACCTTTTGAAATTTTTTATTTTTTATCTCTTTGACTTAAGGCAGGATTGATAAATGAATTGTCAAGTTTGACATTAACACCAGTAACTCATGACTAGTCTGTGAGCTGAGTGAGTGCAGAAAGAGCAGATGGATGACAAACATGCCTGTGTCTCAGATGATTATCATAGTAATATATGTAAATATTAATGGCTGGCCTGGCTGACACTGTACAGATTCAAAGCACTGAAAACAATTTGGATATTGGTGTAATACATACAGATATGTTCTTCAAACTGTATCTTCTCTGTTTTCTAACAGCTGGCTCAACTGATGGCAGACCTGCAGAAAATGCCAGGGGGTGCAGGGATCCTGAAAAAACAAGCAGACAAACAGAAGAAAAAAGAGAGAAAACATGTGAGTTGACAGTGGACAATTGGAAATGTTTAATATTAAACAACTGGCCAGAAATCGTGATAGAATTTCAGTCAATCTCGTTGGAACAGTATTTCTTTGCAGACTGATGTACTCGTGTGATTTTTATCTAACTTGGACTGCAGCGTCCACCAAACTCTGGTGCAGCTGGAGGTGAATCCAGGAGGAACCCAGATCGGGCGTCCCGCAGACAGACCCGCTCGATGGGAGGAACCGAGGATCCTGCAGCTGTCAAGGAAGAAGAAATTGAGTTCAGTTTGGAGGAGGAGTTGTTGGAGGTACATGTATGTTCTATTTGTTCATTTATCAAGGATCGGGTTATGCAATGGACGTGTGATAACCTTCAAGATATTGTGATCACAGCTCCAAAATGTCACCTCCGCATACAGCTGACTGACATGGCTTCTCAACAGCCTGAGTGATTCCTGCATCCTGTTTATGACAAGTCATTAAAAACAACTTATACCTTAGGCAGGTTATGACAGAATATTAGAAAGTTATAATCAAACCTGTGGAATGCTGCAGAGACTGTAGCCGTGATACTTGGCACTAGCTCTTTTTTAACAAATGCATCTGGGGGGTTATTGCCTCTGTGTCCCAGGTACGCCGAGCCCCACAGCGACGTGGCACCCCACGACCTAACCAGAGCAAACCTCATTTTGTCCGTCCTGTGGAGGACATTACAGAGGATGAGCTCCAGCTGGTAGCAGACAACATGACTGAAAAAGTCTACAACAGTGCCACAGTGAGTTCACCGCGAGACCCCTAATAAAAAAACTGGTATCATGCCACCATCAGGTGGCTTTCTCCTTTGTGCTGAAGCCTAAATATCGTAGTCTTCATCAGTCTGCATCACTCTGCATCATGAATATTTACAAATGATATGATTTGACGGATGTAAAATTAAATAAAACTCTGTACGTACCTTCCCAACTCCACTGTTGAAGCTTCTTGGTATTTTCAGGGCTCCACATGTCATCAGTGCCGTCAGAAAACTGTAGACACAAAGACGTGCTGTCGGAACGAAGGATGCCGTGGCATTCAGGGTCAGTTCTGTGGGCCGTGCCTAAGGAACAGATATGGAGAGGACGTCAGGAAGGCGCTGCTGGATCCGGTTAGGCTGCTGATAAATTGACACACACACAAATTGACATACAGCTGGAAAAATACTCACGAATATGTCAATGCTCAAGGTTGTTTCTTATTAACCATGCTTGTCATTTTCTGACATTAAAAACGAGTTATTAGAATTACCTTTTCTCTTGGATCTTTTTTTGGAAAGCACTTCATTGTTTAACCATGCTGTAATTTTATTTTCCAGGAGTGGCAGTGCCCTCCCTGTCGAGGCATTTGCAACTGCAGCTTCTGCCGTCAGCGTGAAGGTCGCTGCCCGACTGGCATCCTGTTTCCTCTGGCTCAATACCACGGCTTCTCCGATGTCCACTCCTACCTTACAAGGTGGGCTATGCAAGTGTGGAGGCGCACTGCAGGTCCTACAAAGTGGTTTTGGGGGGACCTTAAGAAGAATAGACAACATCTGTTCACCTGACATGTGTTATTTATCTCATTACAGCCTCCGTAACAAACTGAAGAGTGAGGATGATGTGGAGATGTGACCTCAGCAGCCTTGTTCTGAGTCTTTATTTTAAAGCATACACAATCTGTGATTCTAAAATCAATAAAGTGTTGTTTTTTTGTTTAGCTGACTGTTGTTTGATACAGGTTTTCATAGAAATCAGACAAAACATGTTCAGAATTTTAATCCAGCTGTTGGCAGTTGCAGTAGTTGTAGACACACACACACACACACACAATATAAAATCCCTTATTTAAAATGGGGCAAAAGTAAGAGCACTTGTCTGGATGTAGTTTCAATGAAGAGTTTTTAAACATAGTTTATACAAGTTACAACTTTATGTGAAATTAAGCACAGTGTCAAAGCAAAGAAACAAAAGCTACCACTGGGTCATCATTATACATTTTGCAACTTATTTATTTCAACAATAAAGGGATGTGTTCGAGGTTTGCCTCGAGCTGGATCTTTCCAGTTAGAACTTTAACATGCATATTGTGAGTAAAAATTAGAACATTTGTGGACCAAAAAAAAAAAGCATTTCTTAGTTTTCCCCAAAATGAGTATGAACCTTTGGTTTGGAGCTTACATGTATAAGCTGTCTGGACGCTAATACAAAATACTTAACTATGACCAGATGAGAACAAGAAATAGTTTTTCATACACTCAAACAGTTCCAGGTGGTAAGTACAGCATAGAAAAAGAAATACTGGGAAGATCTTGACTGTATAGAATAAGCATTCTATGACTGAAAGGCTTTTATGTTAACATATTTCATCTACATACATATATATATATATATAAAAGTAATAACAAAAGATTAAGAGTGATTGTGCATGAGATTCATACAACTGAAAGGCAACGGTGTATGCTAAGAGTATCTGCAGCCTTTACATTACCAAAAGAATTATATTTATATTTTTACATGGAAAAAAAATAACAATCAAAATGCATTTGCAATGATAAACATATCAAAACTTGATGGCTTAAATGTGTGTACCTACACAAGAGGTTTAAGAGTTACTCAGGATTTCAGCACCCCAGCACACTGACATCCTCACACTCATTATTGCTTCTGGCTTATAAATTGCTGTCCACCACAAAACACTGAAGTATTATTCCTATGATACTGGGATTGCTCTCCCAAATCATAGAACTCTGAGAAGCAAATATTTGCCACACTAGATCATCATGGCGTGCCTCTGATGGAGAAAATAAGTGTTAAGGGGTGAAGTGGGCCTGGAGTAATGTTTGATAAACACCTGAGCTGAAAAAGGAAGAAGTAGAGAAGCTCACAACCCTGGACACAAGCGTTAAAGTCCAATTTAGTAGTGTCATCTGTTAACTACTGGAGGAGCTTGTAAAGAATAGTACTACTTAACAATAAAACACTAAGTGTGCTGGTCTGTGTGCTTTATTGCAATCCCACCATCAATTAGATTGGGCTTTATGTGGGACAAATGTTAGTGTAGTGCCAGTTCCATTCATGGGATAGATCTCATGACTTTTCTAATCTAACATTTTAATTCAACTCGATCAACCTCTGACCTTTAAATGCGACATTTCCTTAAATAAAAGGTGGAAATCATATTCCTGCCTTAGTTTTATATCCAATAGCATGGGTTGTGTTGCACCTGTGACCACCTGTCCTGTCTGAAGCCCATGAGAGGATCTGCATCTGCAGTCAGATGTGCTCTTTTTTCAACCCCAAATGTCCCAGTGCAGCATCCATCAAGGCCATCGTCCTGCTCCTCCACTGCACTTAGTAGCTGTTGCCATTGATCTGGTGAAGGTCTACCTGCATCATGTTGATCCCACTGTTGGCAAGTCGAGCTATGCTGTCAGCAGATAAGGTCTCCATGGTGACAATGGTGTGCTGGTCATTGGCCGACACTGCCCCACCGCCAGCTTCCGTTCCTGCTGCAGGAGAAACGGCGCCAGCGGAGACTGCGGTGCCGCTGTTGGGGGCTACTTTTTTGTTCAAATGGGTCTTGATGTGCTTTGAGAGGTGATCACTGCGCATAAAGCGCTTAGGACACTCTGGGCAAACAAACTTTTTCTCGCCTGAAAAAGAGTTAAGAGAAAAGATCAGTGTAAAACAGCTTCAGCTGACAGTCATTCACACTATGAACTACCACTGGCAATACTGTGGACATAAGTAAATATAGCAAATGTTTAACATGAAGTAATATTCAGGATTGTTAATCATGTAAAAAAAAAAAAGAAATATCACATATGCCGCTGTCACATGACACGCAAACGGCTGTACTGTGCTCCTTTACTGTATAGTGTTAGTACTAATGAAGGACTCTTTTCATTTATCTTTTTTAAAAATGTCCTCCTAGATTTTGTTTCCTAGTATATTCTGATTGTACCTGTGTGTGTCCTCTTGTGACGCTGGAGCTCATCCGAACGTGTGAATCGTTTGCCACAGAACGACCAGCTGCAGACAAAAGGTCGTTCTCCTGTGTGCCAGCGGAGGTGGGCCCTCAGGTGGGATGTCTTGCCATAGATCTTCCCACAGCCAGTGATGTGGCAGATGTGCTGCTTCTTTTTAGATGGGTCACTGCTTAAAGTCAAAACCATACATCAGAGTTGTATGGAAAAAAATGTCAAAAGAATAATAATAACTTAGTACTCATTGACTAACTTAAAGAAAAAGAGTTATGGATTTCCAATAAAATTAGCCCTTTGATGAAAATAAAATACAATAACAGCATACCAGATAGAAATAACATAAATTTCTGTGAAAATAATGTATGCCCGTTTAAAGCTGGGAAATGTTTGATTGTAGAATCTCAAATCCAGGTTGTTAAATGCTTTGCCAATGTGTTTTATTGTATTTAATGTCTTGACTGTTTTTCTCTTTTTTGATTTATGTGCAACAGGCAGCCAAAATGAACTTCCTCTGAACATCCACTGCCCTGTGACAAAATTCACATCATTAAAAAAAAGGAAATACTGCTTTTTGGTATGAACCTGTATACTGCCCAGCACTATAATCAACCCACATCGCACTGCAACCCCCTCACACAGCTACCACCACAGACTGAATCCAATTCCCAGTGAAAAACTACAAACACATACAGTTTGTCCAGAAGGACGGTTGGATGTATTCTGATTCTGAAATATGCTAAAGTGACATACCGTCCTTCTCCATCCTTGCAGAAGGGGCAGGTGCAGGCTTCCCTCCGGTTGCGTCGCCCTTGAGTTGGTGGGCTAATGTCCTCGTCATCCATAGCTGTGCTATCATCCAAACTTTCTCCACCTGTCTGTAAAGTCTGGTCTCCTATAGTGATGGAAGAGGTTAATTTAATTGCGAGACAAGTAATTCAGATCTTTTAATTTGATGCACATTTAATCTCAATTCATTCAGTACGATCAGAATACACGTCCCAGTTCTTTTTCATAAACCATTTTATTTATATATGTGTGTATGTATGTATGTATGTATATATATATATATATATATATATACACATATACATACATATATACATATATACATATATACACACACACATACACATACACACACACACATACATACAAGAGAGATTTGGATGTGATAAAGGTTTCTGTAAGACTGGGAGTCTCTACACTGTCAAAGACACTGTGGCCAACTCAGTATTGCAATGTGAGCATGATCTGAACAGATGTAGTGTTACCAAGTTAAGAAAGAAATAGATTTTAACATGAACACAAACACATAAGAGCTCAGGGAAACTCCAGACCAGTTAAACTGGCTAAACCAGTATAGTGCACCTTTTTCAAACAGCAAAAACTGATCAAAACCAGAGATACAAGATAGTTTGAATTTTAGAGCAAAATCAAACCCCTCAAGTAAAATACATTTCATGGACTACTTGAGATACTTTCAATTTACGGCTATGTAACTAGTTTGTACTAACAGAACAACCTATCCTCAAATTCGAACAATGAAAATGCAACTACATTTGCGACTAGGTTTGTTATTTAAATTCAAGCAAATACAGACAAAGCAAACACTTGCCGGAATACATGATCCAAATAACACACTGACCAGTTAGTACGAATAAGACTGCTCTTTTCCCTAAATCACTAATTATACTCGTCTCATTTTGCAAAATAGTATGTGCACATTACACAACAGCATGTACATTTTTACACAGAATATAAATAATTTGTGGACAGATGACTGACCTGCTGTGCTGGAAATGGTGATGGGAACACCCTGCAGCTGCAGCCCGGACCCTCCGAGTGTGTTCAAATTTATGGTCTGGATACCTGGGATCTGCATAGTGTTGACAGACATTCCCCCAGATGCAGCAGCTCCTTGAGTCTGACCAAGTTGGTTGAGAGACTGTACTGGGGCCAGCGTGATCTGTGCTCCTGTCGGACTCTGGATCTGAAGGGTCTGCCAGGTCACCTGGCCGTTAGGGCCTACAGTGCGCAAGATGATGGGGCCTGTATTTGGCATAATTTGAAGGTTCTGAAGCCCTTCCTGGCTGAGTGTTGGAGCTGCAAATACCTGACCTCCTGCTGAGACAGTACCAGCCTGGATGGTCTGAAGGGGCGTTCCACCTTGGATAAGCTGCTGAGGCTGGAGAAGGATCTGTTGTGGCTGCTGCCCATCTCTGTTATCTGATTGTATCGGGACACCCAGAGAAGATATTGTGCCGTGCTGGTATGTCCCTGCCAGTGTTCCGTTGCTGTTATGTGTTTGAGCCATTCCATAAGATGAGGTCTGCGCAGTGACAGTAGATGCACTTGTCATGTACCCTGTCCCACTGCTGGAAGACACTGGTTGTTGTATAAGCTGGCTTCCAGTATCCCCTCCACCATTTGCATCTCCCACTGTACTGTTTGTTCCAGTACTAACAGGTAACAATGTGATGTTCCCATTAAGTGATAAAGGCATATTTGCCAGAAACTGGGGCTGGTTTTGTAAGACATTATTGCCTAAGCTAATATTTTGAATGGGGATGGCTCCCTGAAGGAGACTGGGCATTGTTATGATGTTTCCTGATGCACCAGGCCTGTTGGTTGTTGTTATAATCTGCTGACCATTTGGAGAGGACACAATCTGAAATTGTTGCCCTTGTCCTGCTGCAGCAGATAGAGCGGACTCCTGCTGAGCATGTGCAAACTGCACTGGCTGCCCATCTACTGTCTGAAATTGGGGAATAACCTGGTACTGAATGTTAGGCATCATACCAGATATGGTGGTAAGCACCTGCTGACCCTGCATTGATGGAGCCTGGGCTACTACATACTGTGGTTGCTGTTGATGCTGTCCCTGAGTTACAGCAACTGATGATGACAGCACCTGTCTGTTCTTCCCTAGGTCTACTCCTGTCATCACCCCCAACGTGTCAGTGGTGACAGTGTTCGTGCCCGAGGATGCTTGAATGCTGAGAGGTACAACCTGCCAGCCGTTGGCACTGGAGGTGAAAACACCCTGGTTTATTTCCAGCTGTTGCTGCTGGTTTTGCTGTTGTTCTGAAGGTGAATCGCTCTCTCCTGGGGTGTCAATACGACTGCACGTGGCTGCCAACAAGGCGAGGGGAGATGGCTGCTGTGAGTCCTAGAAAGAGAATACATAAAACAAAGAGAGAAGATTGGGACGTTATTATGTTAAAAAGTATTAGTAGATGACTCTAGTCCAGTCCGAGGTAGATAAGTTTAAAATAAATCAAGCAGTTCAGGAGTTTGAATTTGTATACTAAAGGGAATAATGGGCACACATAGGCTCAGTGTTTCCCTACCTATGAATATCAATGTGCCACAACGTTTCACTCATAACTTGCACAATGAACACCAAAGAAAGCAAATTAAGATTAAAACAAAAAATAAAAATAATTATATACAATGATTACTAAGCCATTTAAGTTAAAGCTACTTTAACTAAACTAATATGGGTCGTATTGTTGTACATAGTCATTAACACTGGCACTTCATTATAACTAAAAAAAATTCCAGGGAGAAATGCTGTAGGCATGCTAACTATTATCTAATACATGAGGAAACAATAAAACAAAAAACAAACAACAAATACAATTGGGATAGCAGAAAAAAAACAAGCAGAAAAATTTCTAACAAGGCATAAAAAAAATGCTAGGATACAGGTGCCGTAAAAAATAATGAGAAGTGCATCTGATAAAAAGGAAAATTGACTGTGACTAAATGAGACATAAACCAAGTATGTTTAATTTGAAATAAACATTATAATGGAAAATAAACGACAGCATTTGATTTAATCGATCTACTGATGACATACTGCAACACTCCCATAAATCCAATTCATAATATTAACCCACTTTTGTTTGTCACGCAGCTCTGTTATTCAGAGAGGATGGGCAGAAGTGTGAAGTCCGTGGAGGAAACACGGTGGGAGAGAATGGGAGGGACATTTTCCCCAGCGAAGCGGCGGGCTCCTCTTCCCCTCCCCCCAAACCCACCCATCTCCCTCCCACACTTTATTTTGTCCTATAAACTGAGACACTTCTCTAGCCACCCCCTCCAAACCCAGCCAAATGGGCCGAGCGAAGTGCACACTTGGTGCCGGGGTTTGACGGGAACACCCCATGTGGGCGAAATTTACCTGCCCATTCCCCACCCCGGTGACATGTGCTCCAAAGAGAAAAATCAACAACTCCCGCACAACACAACTGAGCAACACAGGAGGCCAATTAAACGACATTAAAGTGGAGGTAACTGGACAGCAGAATTGAGTTCATCGTCTGATTTGGCAAAAGCGTAAGCGTTTAACCTACTTGAGAGTTTGTGTTTCGCTTTTGACTGAAGCCTCCACCGCTCCCCACAGCGGCCATGTCGCCCTGCTGCTGATCTGCGGAAGAAGAGTTTGTCAGATCAATCTTCAGAAGAGTGGCTCGTCGACGTACACTAACAAGACCACAACACTGAGTAGAACAGGCGGGAGTATAATCATGGACGACCCCATACAAGAATAACTAAGCGTTCCTGTAGTTAACGATAAGGGAATTCCACAAGGAAATCCATGCCACAAGTGTTCGGAGGGGCAGCTAGCATATTAGCTAAGCTAACACTAACTCACTATAAGTAATGTTGGGGAAAAGTGCTAAGTACCAGCTGAGGAGTTTAGAACGTGCCACTAAAGCTAGCTCCAACAAACTGGACTAAGTTTAACTGCAGTGTAGTGTACGCAGAGTGTGTCAGTAACGAGCAGAAGTTAAGTTAAACCAGTTTACCAGCTCGATTTGTTTTCCAAAATGTTGTTAGCTAAGTACCAACAATTAGCAATTAAGTAGCTGGTACTTTTAAACTGCTCAGGACGCTAGCTAGAAAACAATAATACACCACAGTAACAACACGTTCTTACACTTGAAACGACGTTACTTGATTTGACTTCGATGTGTTAACTTAATGGCTGGTTCACCACACGCCGCCGACTTTAAAAAAGTTCACTTACTGCTCATAATTTGAAGACGGGAGGAGTTTCTCTGCGCTTTTCTCGGGTTGACAACTTTTCGCAGCTTCACACTAACTTGACTGACCGCCCGCTATGAAGAAGAAAAACACAGTGTGTGCGATTTATGCACCCGCGCAGCCCGCCAACGGGAACATCGACCAGTGAATACAATTGAACTACTAGTTAACGAACTAAACAGTTATTAACTTATATGTATTACTTGTATCAACATGAAAATTGTATTTATTACATTATTGCTTTCGACCAATTGTATCCAGAACCTTATTCTTCCTGGGACAAATAACATCATCTGTATCTAAATTATGACTATACATAATACAATTTAATTATTATTTTTAATGTTCCTACTTATCAAAGTTTTTTCTTTTCAGCGTACAATATAGACAATATATACAATTTAGTCAACCACAGCTAATATATCTCAACTGTGGTTGAAGTTAACCATTTTATTTTTGATGTAAATTCATACATAAACAGAGGAACATAGTTTAAAAGCAACTGATTTGGAGGATAAAGCGGTAGAAAATGGATGGATGGATGGATGATTTAGCTGTACAGTCTCAACCAGAGCAGACCAAAGTAAATAAAATGTCTTTTTGGAAATCAACACATCACCATTCACACTGATAAATATTAATAAACAATCCGGTCAAAACTTGCAAAATGAAATAAGATAATCTTATTAACTCAATTCAAATCCATTTTAATTTTTTCCTGGAGGCTTGCTGTTTTGTTTATTCAGTATAATCTATATATTTTTGTTTTTAATATGCAATGTCTTTATGTTTTTTTATATATTTTTTTATATATTTGCAGAGTGACCTTGAAAAAGAGAACTTATTGCTGCCAGTGGCCCTTTATTGTTTTAAATAAAGTATGTTGATAACAAAGAAATCCATTGGCTCTTATTTAACACTGGCAGATGGTTCAGTTTCAGACCAAATATCTTCAAGTATCTTATCCAATCACCAGTATAATATCCAAACATCCACAGATACTAATCAATTCTTATTGACTCAAAGCATAAGCAATATCAAAATAATCAATTGTTTAATGACGACAGTAAAGTACAATCATATTGAAGAGTTTGATTTAACACTGTCCGGCTATTGAAAGCAGATGTCCCCGTGTATAAAAGAAGCGCACCCCTCTGAGAGCTACGTGTGAAGGATTGCTTGCTCTTGTCCAATGGAAAAGAGTGTTTCTGCCAACGAGCCTCTACCAGCCAATGTAATTGGGTCAAAGGCGGAGAATGGGGCGGGACTAAGCATGGTAGGCTGCATCCCCGAGTATGATTGACGTTGGGTTATCTGTTTTCCGTTTAAAATGCGCCATGTGTAAACATGTTTACAGAAACAGCGATATTTTCCCTTTCCCCAGCCGCGCTGTTGTGTTATAACCGAGCAATAAAACCACACAAACACTTAAAGTCCTGTTCTGAACACGGAGGTGAGGAAGCGAGAAGCATGCTCGGCTTTCAAGTATTGCCTCCGTGGCCACTGGCCACTCCCTGGTGGCGCCCTGTGGGTTGGGAAACAGTGAGGAGGCGGGAGGAGATCGCAAGGGTGGAGGAGGAGAAGAGACCCCATCACAATCAGACACTGGCTGTATCCGCGCTGGGAGGAGAAAATGGCTCGCTTGTGGGAGGACCTTTATTACTGGATGTGTGAGGGGGCTGTCAGTGAAGCAGCACATGTGCCCATGTAAACAGGATGGAGGGTGGAGTCCATCCTCAGGCCAGGCCTGCATCTATTAATCAAACACTGTTGATGTGCTGCTTAAAGGTCCAGTGTGTAACGTTTAGGAGGGTTTATTCCTCAGAAATTCAATATACTAACAATATGTATGTTTGCAAAGGTGTACAATCACTTTAAAATACAAAGCATGTGGGTTTTTGTATGTAAACAAAGAAGAAAGCCATCTTTTGTGGTTTGTGAAGGCCTCTGTACTGACACCATCCATCCATCCATCTTCTACCGCTTTATCCTCCACATGAGGGCGAAAGGCATGTTACACCCTGGACAGATCACCTGTCCATCACAGGGCCACACGGAGACAAACAACCATCTCACTCTCACAATTTAAAGTGTCCAATTTGCCTAATCCCCAAATCTGCATGTTTTTGGACCGTGGGAGGAAACTGGAGAACCCGGAGAAAACACACACACACACACACACGTATCTGACATGCTTGGAAAAAAAGAGAGGGGTAGGCGGAGGAGTCCTAACCATAGAACGTACATTGAAAATAGATTGAGTCTTTAAGGCTCCATTGGAATAAAAGTTTATTGGAAAATGAGCCTATATTTCTTACTTGACTTATGATGTCAGAAACATTTTCCTGAGGAGTTAAAGGTCTTAAATGCCGATTTGTGTCTTTTACAATAGGATTTTTGTAAATGATGTTTCCATTTAGGGGTAAAGACGATAAAACGGCTTAGCTAAAACACTGAGCTTATTTGTTTAGTTTAGTAAAGTTTTGTGTATATTGTGTGCATTTTCTGTGTATAATCTTAACCTGCTAAGGAACCGGTAACTATCGCTGTGCAAAGCTGTGGAGTAAAGATAAGCTGTCATACAGCAAAACTAAAGGAATTATGAAGCAAAACTACATATAGAAGAAAAAGCAGACGTTGCTGCAAGAGGAGGATATACACCGGTCAACCACAAGGAACTGACATAAATGATAAGCTCAACAGTTTTGCAAGACTAAATGAAGCTAAATGAAGCTAAATGAAGAGTTTATTGTGCCTTTATAAAGGGTAACCTCTGAAAATTGATGGTACATGCATGACCTTCTTTACTTTTAGCAGCAGCTTTGAATGAGGCACAGGGAGAGAGAGAGAGAGTTCCCATATCACACAAATGTCTTTGCTCCTACAACAAAATTCCCTTTTTCTACTTGGTGTGATGTGTGGATTTCTATCTCTCTATTATTATTGTAATCTTTTCTGATGAGCAGCCAGCCTTACCTCTGACATTTTGCCATAGCGTGTATCAGTCTGTGAGCTTTTGTCTCTACAGGATGTGTCGCACGCTGAATTAACTGCTATGTTTTACATGACATGCTCAGTCACTTCCTACACATCTGCTCAAACCAACCCCATCCCCTGTGATGATCGGCACACACTCGACCAGACACGGACAACTGATAAGGCTTCAGAGGGAAATTGGCCTAAACTCACAATGTTGCATCCTTGAAAACTCAGAGGAGGGTGATGCCAGCAAACAGTTTGTCGAAGGCTGCAGTCGAACAAATTCAGCACAGCTCTGCCACAACAGGAAACAAGAGAAAAAAGCGCCACTGTCACACGAGTGAGACCTGCAGACCTTCGTTGATGAAGGTAAAGCTGTTTTACTTGTGACAACTTTCACTGCTTTTACACATCACCTCACCTGAGTGGATCTTTTTTTATCTTTCATAGATATTATGTGGATGACATTATAAAATGGAAATCATCAAACACAAAACACGGTGAGAATAATTATAATACATTTTTACATGATTCACATTTTATTAAAACTTTACATATTGGTTATTTGACTTCCTACTAATTCATTTCTCTAATGTAAATCATTACATTTATGTTCTACTTATTCTAAAGTTAACTTACAGTATTTACAATTGGTCTGTGTCTTATGTTGACACTCCTGGAGTACATCTGTCTGTACTACACTGCTGTAGGTTATGTGTAGTGTAGAAACATGTTCCTTCATGGCATCATCTGACGTGTTTATGCGCTCTTCTGTCAGCTATATTCTACACAAATGACTTCACAAACATTAACATAAACTTGACTTTGTAATAGTTTGGTTCATTGGTAACTACATTACAGCACAGTATGGTAATAATGCTGTGTAAAAGTGTCAGTAATATTATGGTAATACCATCTCATTTACAGGTTAATCACCAAGTAATAGCTTGGTAAATCTCCTTATTACCACAGCATTACCTCCCAAGCTGTAAAATGCATTAGAAATGACATGGTATCCAACTTTATTTGTAAAGCACTTTAAAACAACCACAGTGAACCAAAGTGCTGTATAGAATAATTAATAAAACACAAAGTAAATATAAGCATAATAGCGATATAATAATAAGAGGTGATAACGTTCATCTAAAACAACTAAAATAAATGAAGAAGTATGACCTTCCTATTACAAAATAATAACCATACTGTTACCATGACCATCCTATTTATGAAAATGCTGTTGTCAAGTCATGTGAGACTGTGACTCCATGTATGCATGTTTAATGAGGAAGGACAGCATCCTGGAAAAGGCAGCTTTAATATCAAATATAGATATAAAATACTGAAAGTCAGTGTAAAATGATATCTGTCTTTGACAAACCAAACATAGCTGGAATCTATAAAGATCCCTGCTTTTCTCTGCATGTTCCCCAGCTGTGTGTGAACTGATACCATGGAGAGCCCGTCCTCCACGGTGAGGCGACGAGCCTGGAGCAGCCGACAGTGGCCCACTCTGGAGGAACCGGAGGGGCCGTCATCCCAACCCCTGTCGGCCTCAATAGCAGACGATGACGTGTTTTCTGATGGTAACTCAGAGATAAAATCAAAAATCTTTAGACGTGTACTTGTATTTTACATATAAGTAAAATGGAGATGCATAAGAAGTCTGATCACTTCCTATAATAGAGTCAAAGAGTTATTTATCAATAAGGATTACTCATAAAGCATATACATGCTTACATACACTTGTATCATTTCCACAGGATGCTTCACAGGAAAGATTGAGAACTGGCTTCTTGGTTGTGGGTGAGTCACCCCCCCCCCCCCTTTTTTTTTCTTTTTCGTATGAATGTGCGATTATATTTTTTGATCAGACTCTTGCCGACTGTGAGGGACAAGGTGTCACTGTCACTGGAAACTGCTTTAACAAACAAAAGCTGAGAGCTGAGAGTGGAAACACTCTGAGGTCTCATGTTCCACAAAGGCAGTGCTGTGCGGTAGCTGCAGTATTGTCTCCACCACAAGAGCCTGAGATGATGTGTGTGTTGTTGTTTTTTTAAACTTTGTCACTGGAAAAACAAGCATTTAACTGAACAAAACTGACAATGTTTGTTCTTGGGAGATGTCGTTGACACAATGAATGGATATTCAGGTCATGACGTGCACACAGACAGCATTTAGCCCTTTCATCATTTGTTGACTCATTTGTTGTTCAGACTAAAATTGTTATAAAGTACGAGGGAGACACATTACGTCCTGTTTTACGTTATGAAACTGAATGAAGGAAGAATGTCTGCTCCTGGACACTTGGCTCTTACACGGTGTATCGGCCATTTAAAAGGAAGCTGCACTATAGTTGTAATCAGTGAGTTCAACCACAGTGTGTCTACATCTGACTCCCAACACTTTGAAACAGTGCAGTGAAAGAAGTAGTCGACTGTGAATATTTCTGTGACAGGAAGTTGAATTTAGCAGCCAGTTAAAGGCCCAGTGTGAAATAGAGAAGATTTATTGGTAGAAATCAACCATAAATATTCCTGTACACATGTGTAGTTGGTTTAAAAATGCAGTTTTGCGCCTTGCTAAAGAGAGGCTGCCATCTTAAGCTGACGTGAATATAGTCTGTGTTACATATGTTTGGATATGAAATCTTACTCAAACAAAGAACAAAGATATCCTTTTTGGTATGTGAAGGCCGCCGTAGCTGCTGTCTGAGCCCCACAACATTAAACCTTAACATTTTCAGGGTTAAGACCTGGCTTTAGGGTTAGGGTTAGAATTGGGTTTAGGTTAGAGTATAAGGATTAAGGTTAGGCATTTAGTTGTGATGGTTTAGGTTAGGGTAATGCATGTGTCCTCACTAAGATATAACAACAAGTTTGTGTGTGTGTGTGTGTTTTACAGGTCAGAAATCTGTCCAGAGAACACCAGCCGGCTGAGTTTTGGTAAATATGAATTGAAATAAAGCTTCATCATGAATAACAATCAACAAGCCATCCAAAGTATTTGAGTAAAATACAAGAAGCTCACATGTATGCGTGTGTATATGGTACATGAGTTAATATAATTGGTTAAGGCATAAACAGATGTACAGCCAAATGACTGAATATTCATGTTTGACTAAGTCTCCGACTGTGTGTTCACTCTTCAGAGTCTGCGCTCAAAACCAACAACTGTGATGATGACCTGAGCCTCGGCGCTGATGGCAAGCACGCACACACACACACACACACACAAACACGTATGAGCAGCTCTTCTTTTAAGGACTCACATTGACTTAGCATTAATTTGCCTAAAAGTGTTATCCCTAATCTTACCCATAGCCAGTTTATGCCTACCCTTAACCCTAATTTTAACTCAGTGGCAGAGCGAGTCGTCTTCCAACTCGAAGGTTGTGGGTTTGATTCCCAGCTCCGCTAGTCTACATGCCGATGTGTCCATGGGCAAGACACTTAACGCCGCGTTGCTCTGCACATAGATGTGCTGTATGAACGTGTGAGTGAATGATGGGTGAATGGCAAAACTGCAATTTAAAGCAGCTTTGAGGGGTCATCAAGACTAGAAAAGCGCTATATAAATACAGACCATTTACCATTTACAAAACAAATCTTAGCCCTGAAATAGGACCAGGTTTGTAAAAAGTCAAGGCCAGAAAAGGTTCTTAAGAGTTAACACACACACACACACACACACACTGGTTTCCATGACTTCAGAGAGGACATTACATTGACTTACATTCATTTCCTGGAGACTTACTCTAACCTTTTCATAAACTACTGACCTAATCTTAACCCTGACCTTACATGTCCACACACACACACACATATTTGCACTTCATTCATAGTGAGGAACCTCATGGACATAATGCCTTCCCTAGGCCCCTACCCTAATGTTAACCATCACAACTAAATGCATAACCCTTAACCCAATTCTAGCCCTATCCGTAAAATGTGGTCTTAACCCCCAAAAAGTAATTTAAAAAATGTGGACCAGCCAAAATCTCCTTACTCCGTGTGGTTTATACAATTGTTTTTGGTCCTCACAAAGGCACAAATACAAGAACGCACACATATTTTCATATAGGAAAATGCAGTGTGTGTGTGTGATGTATTTTTTTATGAGCTTTCCTGCCACACCAAGAACAAGCCTTTCCTTTGTCATGTTTCATGTTTAGTGGTGAGAAGGACACACACAGGTACTGACCTTATTCCTTCCATATCAGCTGTAATACCCCACTAAAATGTTAAGAGATACACAGTGATAATGAGAAAGTGATACTTCCTATTTTATATTAACATCCTAAAATGTAAAACCATACCAGGGCACCACATACAATATAATGTAAGGTGTGGCCATTTTCATCTGCTGTTCCTGGACAGGCAGCAGAGAGCGATAGATTAACCGTCCATCAGATAAATAAAACACACATTTACAAAACAAAACCTATTCACAAAAAATGCAAAACGTCAACACAACACATATTCTCAACATGGCCTCCCGATATCATTGTATAAAATGTGAGTGATTATGTGTTATGTGGACATACTTGTGATGATTTGAGGCATGATTTCACCCGAGACTTAGATAGTATCTTAACACTATCCCCTTCCTATAGTCATCACCAAATAATAGCTTGATAATAAGAAGGAGAGTCTGGATGGTTGTTTGTCTCTATGTGTCCCTGTGATTGACTGGCGACTTGTCCAGGCTGTACCCCGCCTATAGCCCTATGTCAGCTGAGATTGACACCCCCTCATGTGGAGGGTAAAGCAGTAGAAATTGGATTTTAATGTGAGGTATTACATTGTATTACACCTACTGTAGATCTCAAAATCAAGCTAATACCTAGATATTATATTAGAAATTACATGATTTAATGTCATCTCCATTATTACCACTCTATTAGTATTGTTACTACCAATGTGGAAATTGCATCAGAAATAAGATGTTATTACCAGAGTATTACATCCATGTTA
The DNA here is from genome assembly GCF_958295425.1 of Solea solea. Lineage (NCBI taxonomy): Eukaryota > Metazoa > Chordata > Actinopteri > Pleuronectiformes > Soleidae > Solea > Solea solea. Next base: position 6,261,621 of record NC_081139.1, read on the forward strand.
TAATAAAATAATTGCTGCTAATGTACTCTAACGTAAAGTCTTATCTGAACTCTTTCAGGAGGAGGAACCAGATGATTGAGCACTTTATATACTAAACAGACATCAGCAAAACACACTAAACTGTCAAAGCTCAAGATTTTATCTCTGGATAACGTTACAGTGACAGTATCTTAATACTGTGACCAACTTATGATACAGTATGTCAGCATGAATGCCTTTATATTCAAAATATGATACTTGGATGTCCTCTGTATCGGTTTACTTACTTAACACAACTTCATCCTCGAGTGACATACTAATTTAAGTTCTGCAGTAGAACGACGTTGTGTACACTATCTCTCAAGCTTAAATTACCCAACACTTTTAAGAAGCAAATAAACGTATTCCTCTTTTATTTTTGGTTTCAGCTTCTGTAGTAAGAGGTGGAGGCATTTCGTGTGAAGCAGGGTGAGTAGCAAATATAATGTTGTAGTTGCACAGGCTGATTATGTAAATATAAGGTCATATAAGACATCACTGTTGATCATTTTACTCTTGATCATGTGCTCTAAAAGCATATGAACAAGTTCCTGGTTACACCCATGCACACTACACTCTGTTGAAATGAGTCACCGGTGTGACTACAAGTGTGAAAATAGCCCTCAAACATTACTTGATTGTGCAAAATATGGGCCATTTTGATGCATTTTCAAAACATGGCACTTCCATAACTTGCCACATAGTAACGAAACTGCTGTCATTTCTTCTCACTCCGCACTGACCATGAAGCCGTGCACCGCATCCATCCCTGAAACGAGACAGCAGCAGGTCAGTTGATAATCATTTTCCCTCAAGTACACCGTCTACATGTGGAAGCATAGTTGTTTTATTAATATTTATGGCTCATACAGAGTGTAATTCTTAACTTTTCTGGTCTATAGCACGTCTCGTCCAGGATTATCTTTGCCATCACTGAGCCTGGGCATCAGCATGGCCTCCAGCTGCCTCTCCTCGTCCACCTGTAAAACCACATCAAGGTGAGACAACCAGGATCTTTGCTCCACATCAGTCTTTCCTGAATATTACAGCACAAAACATTGTTATTCTGTTCAATTATTGTGTAAAGCGTCTTGTAACCTTTCTTGAAAAGTGCTTCACGTCCTTAAACGCAACATTTTTCCTCCCTGTGTCTTACACATACACCAGTGTTTCAGAGGTCCTCCAGATGTGTTCAGAAGATGCAGAGGAGACACTGTTTGAGTTGGGCTTTGGCTCCGATGAGCCACAAGTCCATGTACGCATCCCACCTCGCTTCTTTACCTTCCCCTCTCAGGCTCAAGGCATCAACTTCCGCCTCTTTCTTGACTCACAGCTGCGGCGAATACGAGAGGAGGACCCCAGCCTCTCTCTTGCAAGTAAGGGCTATAGATTTATCAAATCTGCTCGAGGTCACATTGGTCATGCCAAGTGTATACTGTAATAATGTATGGTGTTATTCTGTACACAGGTCGCTTCAGACAAGTCCAGGTGCTCACAGCCATGGCCAATGCCTTTTACTCCCTCTACTCCCACGTGTCGCGCACTCCTCTCCAGAAACTGGCCACCCCGGAGTTTAACTTCTCGTCTTCCATGGAGAGGATCGAACGTTTCAGGAGCAGCATTCGCAGTGAGCCACGCTCTCCGGTGGAGAGGCTGAAAGACACCGTCTCCAAGATGTGCCTCTACACCGGTTCTCCCAGAGGCTCAGACTCCACCTCTCCGCAGCCTTCACCCAGGAAGAGATCCAGCATCCCAGACGTTGTGGATTTATTGCTGGTGAAAGCCAAGAGTGGAGGTGGCAAGAAACTGGATTTTGAGGAATATAAGAGGAGCAGCGTTAGTCAGTTAGGTACAAATGACGGGAAATCTTGTAACAGGGGGGAAGAGGAGATAACGCAGCCTAACATGGAAGACACAGGAAATCTTCAACATGCAAATAAGGGGATGCACAGCAGTAAACACTCTGCTGATGCTGCTGAAAACATCATCCACCGAACACACAATGAGAGCAGGACTCAGAATAGGAAAACATCTGCAGACTCGTCAGTATCAGGAGAAACTGTGATACAGCCTGGTGATCACTTTTTTTCATGCCACGACACAAATTCCCCTCAAAGTGACACAAGGACGACAGCTGAGATAAAGCCCGTTGCCAGGGTTACTCACGATCTAATCTGCCCCCAGATAGCCGAGAAGGTACATCAGGCACCCTTCTGTACTCAACACACAGATACAGATACATCATGTGCAAGTAAAATACAAGCCCCTATCTCTGTGCCGGGGGGTGACTCATGCTCGGGTGATATTACCTCTTCAGCAGAGGCCAGATCACTTCCTGTCCTGGCCCAAAGTGGCACCTACACTCATTACTGCATCACTGTGACGGGCTGGGAGGGGGACAACACCTCTGCTTCCTTATTGAACACACCGGATTCCAGCAATACTTTAAGCCTCCCACCAGTCCATGCAGACGAGGAGCCGGTAAACGAGGGGAAGACCTCGTACCTGACTCCTGTGACACCTCAGGGCCTGGGGTTTCTCTCCAATAACCTGCAACAAGTTAACTCTTTTGAGCTGGAGGAGGTACATTAATGAGTCATATCGAATACGTGAATGAATGAATGAATGAATGAATGAACAAACTGATGCCAAACATGAAATAAAAAGATAAGAAACAGATAAGGAAACACAAAAGCAAAGGAATAATATGTGCCTGGATCCCATTATACCCTCTTCATAAATAAGTGAATGGATTCAAAGCAAACCAAAATAAATATATAAATGACTTAACCAAAACTCATGAGCAACACAAAATGTTATTATCCCAAATTTATCCACGACCCAAATATTTACCGTGTTAAAACATAAAAAAGAACAGTGAAGGCACAGAAGAAAAATAACCATATTACAATCCATTCTCAACCATTTACATTATAAAACCAAAATATTTTAAACTGATTCACAAACACGATCTTTTAAGGTTAAAATCTCCCCTTAAATTGTGTAATTATAAATATTACTCACAGGATAATCTTTTCTTTAGTTGTACATCATTTTTGAATTTGAAGTTTTGTATTGTTTTGCCAGATCCATGAACTTCAGTGCATTTGACTTTAGTACAGTGTGTTAGTTAGTACTGGAATATTCTATTAAATCTCTATCAACATGGTATTTATTAAGTTCTGAGAATGGTTTGACTTAATCAAGACTTTCAAAATCAGTAAACATAACAAACATAACATAGGTGATAGTAGTGTTTAATTCATCAGGCAGATTAGACTGTTACTGATACCAAATGATACCACTGAGCCTTTTGATATTCTATCAGTAGATTGTTTACACAGTGTACGACAATGAATAAAAGTGCACAGGGTGATAAACCAATGTACACACTGTTCAGCCCCAGTGATAAACAGATGTTCTTCCTATTATTACCTAAATAATATACATTTGTGTCAATAGGTGCACAGTGCAGGGGAGGAAGATTTGAGTCAGTCGGACACAACGACCTCACCGTTGTCCACCAAACATCAAAACAAAGGTACAGTATTTTTACACACATGACTTGTCAATTAAAATAGCTGAGTGTTACACACATCTCCGGGTGAGAGCATGAAAATTTATTTATCAGAAAAGGGAGGTTTAACACCGAGTGTGTCACCGTGTTGTCGGGTCGGACTGCAGCTGAATTTGTACAACACTTAAAGCGGACTGTGTTTGTGTCTGCATCCAGGTGAAGTGACCCGCGGGGACAGCGTGCAGTCAGACAGCAGCGGCTACGCGGACGAAGAAGTCAGTTCCTCTTCAGACAGACACGGCAGATAACAAGAAACGGAGTGAATCGACGTTCAAAGGCGACGTTGTTTTTCTCTCCTTTGGAGTGAAGATTTGTCTCTCCACAAGTCATGGTTTTGAAAACCATCCAAGTAATAGCCTAGAGCCAAAGGATTGAAATGTCTTTTTTTTTTGGAGAGGACTTGGTATTGCATAAGAATTTCATCAGCTCGACACTGAAGGACAGTCCCCCCCCCCCCCCCCCCGTGCTCATACTCCAAATATTGTAAGGAATAAACATAAAGTTGCTAAAAGGGCTTTAATGAAACTGTGTAGATCATATTTTAGAGTAATGAGTCTGGAGTTACATCATGTCCAGTGTATCACACACAAGAGAATGCAGTAAATTTACATCAAATGTTTTATTGGAAACAAAGTCAATTTCACATGGAGCTCAAACTTTAAAAACTGGGAAACATTTCTTTGACGATGACAAAAAACAACAGCAGCACTAATACTGTGTCAGCACCTGAAATTTAAAAATGAACTTCAATTTATTTCATTTATCAGAAAAAAAAGGAACACGCAGATCTGCCATTTCAAAGAGAATGAGGTTAATTTTGTCGGCCTTCATTGTGCAAATAACAATGTCCTTTTAAGTAGAACAAAAACGGTTCACTCTGTTCAATACTTATTTCAGCAGAGTGGAAACCAGAATGTCAGCAGATTAGCAAGTACAGTACAATAAATGTGATGATGAAACTTTCACAAGACATTCATTTACACATAATCCTAGTAGTACGAGTCACACAGACAGATAACCCCCTCCCCCTTTTCTTTTTACAGGGGCTAAAATTATAAACAATGGAACATTCTATAGCTAATATTGTGCGCAGAACAATTTGTGGTTGCTTTATTTTTGTGGCATTTAATACAGAAAATCAAGAGTACGTTTTTTGTTCCACTGCCGTTTGATTTAAATTGTAATTTACAAAGTAAAATGACGGTAAGACGTTAAATGTTATTTTGTTCATACGTTCATTTATGAACAGAAATAGGAAGTTAATTTTTATCTCTTGAGGAATTTGAACAAGTGGCAAAAAAGGGGGTAATTCATATCACTTTCCATCACCTTCTTTACACTTGCACTTTAAATGCCTTAGAGTGACATGAATAAAAATGGTTCAAAAAACAGAAGTTTAAACTGAAAGTGAGAGGGGGAACTAAGAATTTTTAACAGCAAGAACATCACAGTGACATAGAATGTGAATTTTATTGGCGCAAATTAATATACAAGAACATTTTCAAGACTAACGCACAAACACGTGTGTAAAAGGGAAGTCTCTAAAATAACTATTTTCTGACTTGTATTTAGTCTCCTTCTCCATCTTCCAGCAGCATGGCTGTTTTATTTTATTTTATGTCCACACATGAGATTCGTCTTATTTCTTTTTGGTTGCGCCAGAATTAATCTACAGGTGCTTGGGAAGTCGGTGCGAAAGCACAATTTAAAATTCCAGACATCGCTGCGCTGTGTATGGATGACAGAATACCTTAAAATAATTTGTAACAAATATTTAAAATTAGTATCAATATACATTTTCGGGCATCTCTCAACAATCAGAAATCAAAGTGACCAACGAGGCTCCATGGAGTCGACTTGGGGACAGAAAAAGTGTCCATTTCCAAATTTGAGGTAATTCATGGTATTTGAACTCATCGCAAAAGGTTTTCTCCGTCCAAAGTGGAATCCTGGCAATGTGTCGTCACGCAAGTAGCTAGTTAGAGTCTGTGGGGGAGGAAAATGACATCATTTCCCCCCGGCCATGATTTTGAGGTACTGCAGTGCATTGTGGGCTGCGTTGGCTCGAGCTGCATCTATGCTCGGAGCATAGCCATGGCACACTGTGATTGGTTGTGTGGACAGCTCCACTAGACACTGACACAGGCCGCTCAGACTGCGCTCCTCTAAAACAAGAAACAACAACCGCAATGAAAAAAAGGGATGACATATTACCAGTGTTACACAAGATGGCAGATGCTGATGTGTCTCAGCCTCCAGGTAAGTCCAATCATCGATGAGGGCGACATGATAGCTATGCTGTCATTTTTCATCCCCATAAATATGTCAGTGACTGCTTCTACAAGCATGAGGCCAGAAAAATGTCAAGTGTATTTCAGTTATTCTTTTTTAACTTTGAAATTTATTACTGTAATGTGTCATTAGGGGGATAAATCACATAAAAGGAGTGAAATCAAATTTGAATAAAAAATGTTTTTAAAAAACGCTTTTAGTGCAGCATTATCTCTATACAAAGAGATGTTTTCAATGGCATCACATTAGCAATGTATTGCACACCTGACATCACAATGGTGGCAAATTACAAAAGGTTTACAATACATGCTTAAATGTAGGGTGGGAGATCAATTTCTGGAGCATTTTTAAATGTATTGCCTAAAATCCTCTTCCAGATTGTAACTAATTCATTGATGAATGCATTGTCACACAAATGAAAAATGTCAGTCACCTGTGGAATGAACAGGCCTGTAAAAACACCATCCAATCATATTGAATGGACCGAACTAATTCATTGGATTGCGACGCATCAATCTAACTGCCACCTGGCGGAAATTTCCAGGATCTCCAACCCTACCTTTAATTATTTGACATATGAGCCTTGTAATACAGTATTAATTGAAATGTATTTATGTATATCTTTAAGAGTAATAAGTATTATCACAAACAGGTATAGTCATCTTCTCATCTTAAACTATGGTAACAGGCAGCTGCAGCCTGTAGTAAAAGTGACCACAAGGGGGCAGGCTATTTGTTTTGGTGGAACATCATTGTATTTACAGACATGCAGTTGCTTGTGTCCAATAACAATAAACTCTTACCTGGAGTCAGAACGTGGAGCTCAGCAGACATGAATATATTCACATTCACTCAAATCCTGTTATTTGCAAACTCACCTAGATCAAGGTAACTGATGTCAAAGCACTGCTCGAGAGAGAGGTCGCTCAGCAGGGAGCAGAAGTTGGAGCCGGAGGGCATGCCCAGGGGGTGGCTACGGAGCTGAAGGATCTTCTCTCCAGCAGAGTTACGCAGAGAGTCCCACGTGCAGCTGAAGCTTTTACTTTTGCCCGACTCAGTTCTGCTTCCCATATGCTGTCGGTAAGAGATGAAATTAAAAAAGTACTTCATAAACACTATTTTTTATTAGCCATCAAGATTTAGCAGCATTAAAAAGGGGGTAATAAAATGTCAGATGTGTGTTTGAAGGATTGGAACTAACAGAATTTAAAGCAACACAATGACATTAGTAGAGCTGAAACGATAAATCAATGAATCGATTATTAATCGATTACTAAATTAATCGACAACTATTTTGATAATCGATTAATCGGTTTGAAGCTTTATTCATGATTTAAACAAGATTTTCAATTGTTTAAACTTCTTAAATATGAATATTTTCTTCATTTCTTTGCTCTGGATAACAAAGAAATCATTAAAAGTCAATCATTTTGGTTTGTGGACAAAACAAGACATTTGCCAACTGTCATCATTTCCAGGTTTCACAAACACCGATCAACATTTTTTAAGGTTTTCTGATATTTTATGGACCAAACGATTAATCATGAAAATAATCGTTAGCTGCAGCTCTAGACACAAGACCTGAAACAAATGATTAAGACATTACCTCCACAGCAAAATGTTAACTGACAATATAAATCAAGTGAAAGGTAGGCTCATTTTCCCCACAGACTTCCATTCAGAGCAAGTTATTTTTGCAACCAGCTGAATAGCCCCCTGGTGGTTAACTGCACCTTCCACCCCACTTCCTGGGCTTCACTTTTATAATTAGACAACAAACACAGCCATAGATCTCATATCTGGGTTTCATAGTCACATATTTTGCATACATGCCTTTTCATGCAGACAAGCCCCCTCACTCTCCATTTTTATTCCTTGGCTTTCAACTCCGCATGAGACTCTGCTCTTGTTTTTAGTGTCTTATTGTTTTTATTCTCTTAATATCTTTATTGTTTTTATTATTTTAGTATTTTTATTGTTTTACTTTTTGTTTTATTTATTTTCATGTACAGCACTTTGTCTCAGCTACGGCTGCTTAAAGCGCTTTATAAATAAAGTTGAGTTGAGTAAAGTTGAGTTTTCAGAATAATTTACCCTACAAGACTTCCATAAGCTTTTGTAAACTGGTGAACTGGTGCATGGAGGAGGTATGTCTGGATTTCTTTCTCACCATGGTGAATGTGTCCTCCTCCAAGTCAGCATCGTTGCTGGTCCTAAGGTCTACCGGGACGTCATGTATGCGCGATAACATCTTAGCTGCTGCGTTTCTCTTGGCTAGCTTCTTGGACGTTCCACTTCCTGGAGATTAAACTTGAAATTGTGAGTCATGCTGAACAAGAATTTATGATCACACACACACACAGAATAAAATATTGTACATTTTACCGATTTCCACAAATCTCTCGACTCTACAGGTCATGGTGAACTCTTTGCGATGTGCTGGACCAGACTCCTGAGTGACAGTGTATTCTGGCAAACGCCATCCTTTCTGCACCACCAGTTCCTGACAGAGAAAAGCCCAGATAGACATTAACTTAAAAACTACTCCTAAAAGGTTGAATAACTTCCAGATATCGAGAGTGAAAGTTACCTTGAAAAAAGGGGCAGAAGCACTCACACACTAAACATTTTTTTGTCAATTCTACAGCCATAAAATCAAAATAAATCCAGGCGGCCTGAATATCATAATGGTCATAAGCGGGTTAATATAGTTTTCTGTAGTAGCCTTCAGTTCTTTTAAATTTAGCCTAGACACTCAAATTACTGTAAAAGGGAAGGTTTTATGCAATAGTGCTGCTACAGTGTCAATATCACTGACATTCTCTGACCACTTCGGTCGGGAACCGCGTATCATGTGTGAAAAACGGGTGAGACTTCTTAGCTCAAACATAGACATGCGTTTCACACATGCAGTGGGAACACTCATTTGTTAACGTGGGTGCCGAAATGACAACACAGCCACGACATATGCAGTGTGAATCAGGCCTAACAGCCTGTGGAAAGTCAAATGACAAAATTAATATTTTTAATCACCTGTAAAGCCCCTACAGGATTGCATTCAGACTGTTGAGAGCTGCCTGAGGTCTTCATCTCTGACTGGGAGCTGCACAGAAGATGGGGAAAAATACCTTAGAAAACAAAATAATGATGTATATTTATGACTGAAACTAGAAACAAGAAACTGACCTGTCTACATCAGTGGAAACTTCAACCGCAATAAACCCGTCTACTCCAATACCAACTCCGGCGGGACCTCCAAGACCTCCTTTGAGCATTTTCAGAGCAGCCTCGGCTGCTTTGTGCTTGGCCGCCTTCTTGCTGGGCCCTTGGCCGGTGCAGCTGATCTCTCCAACAGAGACGCGGAAAGTGAAGTTGGGCTGGTGGGCCTGTCCCTCGGCCTTCAGCAGGTCATACACTGGGGTCTTGCCTATCCGCGTTCCATACTCCTGCAGCAGACTGATGGGCGTCTTTCCAGGATTCACAGCCAGCATTTGCTCAATACTAAACAAAAGAACAAAGAGCAGAGTATGGCATGTCAGAGACGTATAAGTATAAGAAAGTAGTGAAACACTAAAATATCAATAACTGACAGTGGTTTTGTATTAAATTTAAGCCTCCCACCACTAGTTAGCAGCAGGCTTTTCACCATTAGACTTTCCCCTCTCTTTCCACTCCTCTCAATGCACAATAACTAAATTATTGTTGAACATAATGTTGTTATTTTTACTATGGCAGTTTTTCTTAAAAAAGCTATTTTGGGGGCAAACAGTAATTTGCGGCCTTGTCTTGCTTTTAGTATCAATGCAATTATATCAAAACATACCAAATTGTCACTCTAGTATTGAGGTATGTATCATATTACAGGATTCTTGCCAACTGTCAAGCATAGAGAAGTATACAAATGTTTCAATATCGATGTGAACATTTTGCCTCAGATTTATGAAATAGTTCTCAATATAACAATAGAGTAATATTTTGCAATATCATGCTTCACTAACATACCTCACTGTGAAGATTAACCTTTCCACATACAACTGTAATATAGTCTTTCAATTCGGGAGAAACAGGAGAATGTGATAATCTTGGTTTGCAATGACTTACTAAAGTGTAATGCCAAACAAAACGACAAAAACAAATAAATACAAATAGACAATCTAACGTATTTCTTGCATCCTCTACTGTCAGAGGTTTGTTGGGATGCAACAGTGAAAACAGACAATAATCAATTATCAGAGCAGTTCACTTTACATAGATTTCAAAAATATTCGTGAACACGACGAAAGCAGAACCCAGTCAGTCACACGTATATTTGACACCTTATTTAGAAGCTAGCTAAGAAACGTGTGCACTTAATTATCAGATGTAATTAGATTTAGACGTAAAAAATTAATTACTGTTAAAAGCACGTAAGGGTACGTGCTATGTTAGCTTAGCATCTGTGCAACATCACCTGGAGCACCCGGAGTTCTTCTTCCAGCCGTCCGATGCTGTCTCGTCGCTCATTCCCTATTTCACGCAGACAGTGCCGGTCGGTTTCGGATGGCGAAGCCCCCACCAAGACGGACACTTTGCTGTTCATTAGACGGTGTTTTCCCGGCAGAACGTAAGTGAGGTAGGGACATATGAAAAGCATACGACATGTGACGTATGAAACGTCCCGGCGAAACTGCAGCTCCCATTGGTCCGAGGAAGCTCTGGGTTAACTCGTTTTACAGACCGGGAGGCACCGCCGCACGGTGCACTGTAGCATAAACGCTACAGTACCGTTTTGACTTACTCGTCATTACATTCAACTGGTCTAAATGACAGTTAGAGAGTGTGAGACATGTCACAATTAAAGTTATACTCTTTCCCCGTTGTCAAAATTAAAGTACCCGACTCGGTGCCACAGTCGTCAGGCGTTACTACGACTAGGTTAACTGAAACAGAGCTAGTTGATGTACGCCGTCAGCATCCGGTTTTCGAAATAAAACGTTAACTAACAGGTACACTGAAACAAAGCGAGATGACGCACGGTGTTAACATCCGGTTTTCAAAATAAAACGCTAACGAACACACAAAACGCCTTGTAATTAACACCGTTGAACGTTCGGAAAGTATTTTGTATGAATGTTTTAAAAGAAACTTTTCACTTAAAGCATCAATACACCTATAGTTTCATTGCTTAGTTCTTCATTTAATCATCAGATATTGTATTACAGCATCGGCTGTCTTACATCAGGTATAGTGGTGTTGTTTTTTTTTAATTCTTAAATGTAAATTCAACTTTGATTTTGTTAACTTTGGACTCAATTCAATATTTGCTGTAAATGCATCACAATTTAACTGTCATGAATAACATTGGCCAGAAGAGGGCGACAGTCATACACAGATCTGTCTGACTTTTAAGCGTCTGTGTTGAGGCCGTGTTCGAGATGCTTTGTTGGTAATTATCGAGACTTTAGTGTTTCCTGGCACCTGTTATCTTTACAATACACAATTATTAATTTGTTAGTTTAGTAGACTGAACATTCTTAAGAATTAAAAAAGTGAAGGTTTGGAGTTGGACCCAGCCATAAGGTAGGATGTCAACTCAAATACCCTTTCAAGAACAGTACTAACAACATGACAATATAAATAAAAACAGACTTTTTCAATATTTACATTGAAAAAACAAGGGGAGCAGAACAGCATAAAAATAAAATAGAGTGCACAAAGGTAAGAGCATTTCCGAGAAGGAAACATGAAAAGACAAGAGTTTTATCTAATCCACAAGGCTTGACCATGTCTTTAATCTTAAATTTGTGTTTTTGTTGTTAGAGAGGTGGGGAGGTTGCATTTATTTGTAATTCAGGCAAACAAGAGTTGATTGTTATAGTATAGTACAACATTACAGGCTGACACTAACTAATTATGATCCAGTTTCACTATTTGTTCGAATGCCTTGCCCAAGCAGGCCATTAAAACTCATTTTGACCCACAATGTCACAACCCTTCTGCCCAACTAATCAAGCAGCACCGCTATACAACATTTCACTACATTTATTTCTTTTATTTCTGCGGCTGGACAATTAATCGATGATGGTTTGCTCATGAAATCCCCTCTGGCCACTGCTGAATCAGAACTTGGATTCTGATGGCCTCATTCACTGGCATCAGTGTGTCGATGTGGAAATGCACAGTTTGCCAAATGCAACACAAAGCGAACTGGCCATGACAATGAGTAAAGTTGTCTCCCATTTGAACTCCCAAACCTACAATCAAAGCATGGTGATTTATCTGACATGAGAGTAAGCCATGCCTACTCATTATTCTTACTGTGAGCGTTAATTTGCCTTGTTCACCAGGCCTTCCTTTGTTGGTCAGAGGTCCTAATTTATTGACCTACAACATGATAGTCTAAGTGTTTTTACTGAGCTAGTGGTTAATGAGAGTGTACGTTAATACCGCTTTAACTGTGACAATATACTTCGCCCAAACTGTATTCACACATCCACAAACACACTTTCTTTTTCCCCGTTTTGGCCTGGTACGTTCATATGTGTGGTTCCTCGGTTGCCAAAATCATCAGTAGATATCTTCAAGCATTGGGCTGTATGAATGCTCTTTTTCCCTCCTTCCACAATATGATGTGTTTCCTTTTTTGTGTGTGTTTTGATCCCTCTCTTGCGGCCAAGCTGTGCTGTGGTGAGGCGCGGGTTCGAGTGGCGCTCCTGTGTTATTTTTGGCAGCAGCAGTGGTTGGTGGCTGTTGAGGAGAGAGGAGACAGAAGGGGGATAGCGTGAAGCCCAAAACCGAGGCTGTTTAAGGGATTTCTGTCTGAAGGAATTGCTTTGTAATGATCAGACCTATTATGGATGTGTGCGTGTGAGCTCTCAAGCATGAATGCACACACACTCACACACAGAAAAAAGGCTGGCATGTGTATTCCTACATTTAACACCTCATATATGTCCTTATTTACAGACCACACGATCACTTTATCATGTAAAATGTGAAGGTTTTCGGAGAATCAGTGCCATCGATACACAAAGAAGGCGGAATTTAATTTCTTCTTTTATTCTCCACACTTTGTCTGTTCCTGCGACATTAGGAACTATAGGATTCTTGTTTGTCATCCACTTTGTTTATGCTCTCTTTTCCCACTGTGGGAGTCACTGTGAGACGTGCTCAGGCAACATGCAGTGTCAGACATTCACGCTCCTCCCTCTACACGTCTGAAAGCACCATTTGAAAAAGATTTCCTCCAACTCTATTCTTGGCCACAGATCAAGAGAGTGTTATTACTCTACTTTATTTATTTATATAGTGTGGTGGCAATGTGTGTGAATGTATGTGTGCATGTATGCACTATATGTGCGTGTGCGTGAGTGTGTGTGTGAGTGAGTGATGTGTAATTGTGTATGTATGCGAGTTAAGCCACAGAGATATTTCAATTTCTTCAGAATATTAAATAAACATGCAGCAGCAGCAGCAGCAGCAGCTTCAGTGAAGCGCTGCTTGCCAGTGGGTTTTGGGTTGGATGGGTGGCGGTGCTGGTGGTGAAGGGGGAGAGGGGGTTTGTGGCCGTGGCTCTGGGGGGGTGAGGCAGCTCATGGTCAGGGCCCCCGCCGGACACACTGGCGCCTCGCGCTGGAGGACTTCTGAACCACCACACTCCTCCACCAAAACCCTGCCAACCCTGGCTCCGTGCTCCCACTTCCAACCCAAATCACTCAGTTCTCTTTCTGCATTTTGACTCTCTCTCTCTCTCCCTCCTTCTCTCAGTCTATACCACTGTCTCTCTCTCTCTTCCCCCTTCTTCCCTCCCTCTTCCCTCTGTCCTCACACAGTTTTTAATTTGCTATTTGGCTGCTTTTCTCCTTTCTCACTTACCGCTGTACTTTTGATGGCAGGTCTCTCTGATTGTGTTTTCTCTACCTTTTCTCCTGAGGGTTTTGTGTTTTTACATATCCACCCGCCATTCTGTGCATGGTCTCCGCTCAAATCCCTACATTCTAAATGTTCCAAGGAAGTATTTAGTGGCTTGAACTAAAAAAAAGCAAACATGAATGGTTTGGGCTGTATGTCAGTCATCGAGAATACCGTCAAGATAGTAAGCATTTTGAAGAGGAAAGAACAGTTTATGGGTGTTCTAGAAATTTATAAGAGTATTAGGTTATAATGGGGCATCAATTTTCTAAGTGTTTTTCCAACCATCTCCAAGAGATATAGGGCTGTTCATCTTGTCAGGGTAAAGAAATTTCCATTGAGGTCAAAATTGAGTAAAGTGTTCCACTGTGACTATGCGCTTTAACAATAACGCTCCTAAATTGATGACGAGAAATACTTTTTAGATTACTGATAGTGCTCAGCCACTTCATTCAAGCCTGTTTGACTTTTTTCACAAATCCTTACTGTACCTAGTGCTGAGCGCAACTGAATTATGGACGTCAAGCATCTTAAGTAGAGTGGATATGTCTTTAAGTGTCACACGTGCAATTTTGCTCACTTAATTTTCCCCTGGAAGCAATTTGTCATCCGGAGGCCATTAAAGGAGAGGATATTATCTTTTTAAAGGGGCACAGAGTCACCCACAACTCTCCCACAGTTCCTATAAACAAAATGGCCTCATTTAGTGGTACATTTGGTGCATTGGGCAGCAAGGGAGCACTCCCTTTAAACCTTTAAGGCGGTTTGGGCTCGGACAGGCTGTGACATTGCACGACTGGAGTTGGAAATATGAGAGACACTCCAGGTTTGATGATGCAAGGCACACAGGCGGCTGTTTGTTTTGCTAAGTGTGAGAGGGGTCTCGCCTCCATCGCTAATGTAATAATGATTCATACGGTGCAACGAGGAGCGATAGGGCACAGTGTGGCAAGATACAGCATTGTTGCATCAGCTGGACTCAAAGGCATGCTGCCACAGTGAGAACTGAAACGACTCCATGAACGAAGACATGCACACGATGAGGATACTCCAAGACTGAGGCTCAATTTCTGTACTTTTCTTTGGCAACGTGGAGCCACTTCCGCCTCTGACATGTAAATGATGGCTTGAATGATAAGGACAATTGACCAAAAGTCAAGATAGCTTGACCTTTTTACCTCTTTCCTCTTCAGCCACTCTTTCATTCAGGCTGACCTCTCCTGCTCTCCGGGTCATGTTATGGTTCAGCCAGGTCAGTTTGCCTTTTCCCTTTGCGAGGAAAACCTTATCTTGTTTTTTTTCTTATGACCTGACTGCTGAGCCTCTGGGCGTGCTGACATTCTTTTCCCTTTCTTCCCCCGCTCTGTCAAAGAGACCCAGCCACACCTGCAGACACCTGTGCTTTTGTCCTGCCTCATGCCTCCCACAACCCCCCTCCTGCCTGCCCTGCATACACGGGTATGTGGTCTAGGTACTGGTGCCTGTGGCTATGTGGGAGCACAGTTGATTGTTTTCCTTGACCACTCAGTTAGGACCAGATAATCACAAGAAAAAAAGGGGGCTCATTAGCATTTGCTCCAACACATCATGATAAGTTGTTCTCTCATTTTAAAGAGTTGAAACTTGTGTCTCAGAAAGTTGAAACTCACTGGAGAAATGAATGTATGTGTAATTTCATCTAACTCATCAAGACTTAACTAAACACTGCTTGAGTGAATGATTAAAAATAACTTACTTTGTGTTAGGTTGCGGAAATGGGCTGTGTGATTGCTAAAACAGGTGTGTCTGGAATAACCCTTTCTAGTCCTGTTAAAGCCTGCAGTGATTTGATTTTGTAAATGGAGTGCAGGGGCACCAGTGGGCAAGCCATATGGAACAGATTGTCCTTCATGTGTCATTGCATGTATATTTTCTTTTAATGACCTTTTTTTTGAAGCGACGCTTAATGTTTCCTGGCTTCCTAAATAAAAGAAGTAAAAATAAAGTTAAGGCTACAATATGCCACCGCCACTGCCGAGGGAGTGTGTTTAAAAAAGGCAGAAAACACCAGTAGCAGCAAAGGTTTTAAAAGCCACTGACCGTCTTCTCAACCCCCCACCCCCCCACCCTTACTTACTGGTCAGACACACCCTACCAAAACCCCATTCTCCCTGTTTGCCTTTTATGCTGTGGAATCGACAGTGCGCCCACTTCAGACCACCATAAACATGTCGGTCCCTGATGACAGAGTCGGCCCCGGGACGTTTTATATAAAGTGACCTCAACTACAGCTCATTAGAGGCCCTAAATTGGAACCATGCAGACAGGGAAGTGTAAATGTTACATCAGGAGAGTCGGTACAGCTTCATGGGGGTTCTGTCTGCACAGGTCTTCACTTCTGTGATGAGTTTTATGTAGCAGTTACTTCATATTGCATGTCCCATTTGTATTTTTCTTGTATTTTCATTAGCGTTCAAATTATGACTGGCTACATAAATCAGTTGTTCACCAGAGTGGACAGATGTGTGAGGTCTTGTATGCTTGTCATTGTTTTAAAACATCACCTGCTACCATTAGTATGTCATAAAGGATTTTAAATCTTTGCCTGCCAATACTACAAAGCAGAACACGTCCGTTTCAGACTTTATTTGGTATATCCTGAGGTTATCTCACCTCTAATGCTGAACTGGGAGTCCACCCACCTCAACTATTTTTATTAGTCTGCAAAGTAGCCTCCATGACCTGGCAGAAAAGTCGACACATTGTGGCTTAACCTGTTGCCACTCACTGTGGCAGGCATGAGCTCACATTCGAGGCTTTTGGCTGACTGTAAAATGGAAATAACGCTCAGTCCAGCTTCTTCTCTGAATCTGTATCTCCACATCGTGTCTTTCGTCCAGCATCCTGACTTAATTGGGGTCCTTTGTTTGACCGCCTCCCTCAATAAACAATACAATCTCAGCACCCTTGTCCTAATCCCCTTTGGCCTCTGCCGGATCATCGCATCGCTCTGAGTAATTACCCCTCTCAAGCAGGAGAGTGGAGTAATTGTCTTTTGGTGTAACTACAGTGGCTCTCTGAAAAGGGGTCATTGTGTGGAGTTAAGACTTCACTTCAGTGGAGGGCTTTGTTTGTGCCGCAAAAGATAATAAAGTATTTGGTCGGCCAACGGCGAGGTAGAAAAATTCAAGGAACGACAACTTCTTTTGCACCTTAACATCAAAATGGCACATTTCAGTGTCCATGAATAATAATAACGCTAGCAAAGGAAACGTTTTGAAATGTCTTTACTTTTAAAAGCACCAGAATAGTCATGATTCCACACCATAACTCTTACAACATGTACACCTTTGCCAGGTTTCATGCTTTATCACTATTTACAGTATCTTATACACTCATTTTTCACAACACATCTGCAAATGTTGAGTGGCTCAACACCACGCCAGGAAATTATGAACAACAAGTCAAGCTCTTATGTTTATGTATCTTTCGACTCAAGACATCATTCATTTCATCATGAAAGTTATACAAAATGTAGAAAATACATAACAAAGTAGAAAAATAACACACCTAACAAAATCTATATATTGTTGTAAATATATAGTATGTACAAACAAGGAGAAGCCCTTATTATCATTACATTGTCAGGTGTGGAAGACTTCACAATTAAAAGATTATATAGAAATAGTTTACACACACGCACATCTAACATCAAGATCTATAAATTAATCTTTAAAAACATAGCCCCAAAACTCCACAGAATAACTAATAAATAAGAGAAAAAAAATTAATTTAATGCATTTTAATTTCTTTTTGGCCAGCTTAAACCATCTTGCATTTTTTTTCAGGCAGAATATGTCTTACAGGGTGCAAGATGATCTTCCTAGTGTATAATTTAAGACATAAATTAGATTATTCATGTAAATATGAAATTAAATTAGACATAGCAAGAAGCAAACAGCAAACAAAAGTGAAATGCAAAACCAAATGTCTCTGGCAACAAGAAGCAGTAAGTAAGACTGTCCGTTGATTGTTTCAAGAATAATGAATAAGTATCAAAGTACAGCTGTAAATCTGATTTTTCTCAAGGCATGCAATGCTCCATCAACTCCATCATCCTGACCATAAGTCTTGTTGTAAAACTACTTTCCTTTTGTGGCTTGAGAGCTCTTTTCCTTCTGCTTTTGCAGATTAAATTTCCCCAGTGGTTTGTCTCATTTGAAAGGCAGAAAATACGTGTAGGATACGAAATGTGTGCATGGACATGTTTACTATTACGTGTTTATGAACGTGTGTGTGCATAGACACAGTCCTGTGTGCGCATGTATGTATGCATGCGTGCATTACATATGCTTGCACATTTGTTCATGGTTATCTCTGTGCATGTGCATGTGCTCATGCAACATGCATGATATATTTGCGTCCACGTACGCCCCGGCTTAGTTGGTCATTTTTGTGTGTGCCTGCATATATTGGTGTGCATTGGTATATGTTTGCAGGATTGGTCATGTTTTCTGATTGTCAAAGCGTGTGTGTGTGTGTGTGTGTGTGTGTGTGTGTGTGTTTGTGTGTACAGTATTTGCATATGTGTGTGTGTGGTCCAGAGAAAATGAAGCGATTGCTACCTGCAACATACTCAGTCTGTTATCATACTATTAAGTCTTTGTTAACTTGGTCCGGTGTCCTTCATTTGTCATGAAACAAAACACTTTTTTTATTTAAAAGGTGGACTTATTTCGCCATAAAAACAAACCCACCATGTCAGAATTCAGAAGTGAATACAAGATGTGACAACTGATTAAGTCAGATCTCCAACAGTCCACTGCTGTTCTCCACTCCGTTTGGTGTGCCAGTCTTCTCCTCTCCGTTGCTGATTTGGTCAGGGTTGGTTGGTACGACGCTTGTGTTGAGCTCTGTGGTCTCTTCACTCCGAGGATCCGTGTCTCCCTCCACAGCTACAGCTTTCCCCTGCATTGCAGAATCTGCATGGGTCTTCTGGTGCTTTGAAAGGTGGTCGCTACGTGTGAAACGCTTGTTGCACAGTAAACAGGTGAACTTCTTCTCCCTCGTGTGGGTGCGCACGTGCCTCTCCAGTTCATCCGAGCGGGTGAAGCGCTTTCCACAGAAGAGCCAGTTGCAAACAAAGGGCCGCTCGCCGGTGTGCCAGCGCAGGTGGGCTTTGAGGTGGGAGGCCTTGCCGTAGACCTTCCCACAGCCTGGGATGTGGCAGCTGTGGACCGGCTTCTTCCTCAGAGATGCGGCAGAGGCTCCCAGCCTCTCCAGCTCCTGGCAGTTAGGGCAGTCACATGAGGACCTGGTGGGTGTACCCCCTCCGTTGTAGCCCCCTGATCCACGAGCGGGTTTTAGGCCCATTTGACTCTCAATCAAACCTGCACTTGGCACAGGCTTGGGTTTGTACATGTCCTGGGGCAACATGTGCTGGGAAGGCTGAAGGAGGTGTGAGGAGGAACCCAGTCCCACAGAAGGGTAAGGTGCTGGGTTGAGGGGTGTAAAGTCGGTGCTGTAACTGGATATCTGGGGACTCAGGGAAGCCTGTGGTGCTACAGGCTGCAGGGAGGCCTGGAGACCTCCGTCCGACTGGGGCTGTGTCGCTGACAGCCAGTTGGAGTTGGGATGGACATCCCACCAGGAGGATGTGGCATTAGCTGGGGCAGCGGTAATGCCAGGGTGGATACCGGCTTTATACCAGGAGCCATATGGATGTGTCATATCCAGTGAGGTATAGACACTAGTGAGGCAATCAGCCGTAGCGTGGGTCTTGGACACTAAAAGAGACGGGTCCTGTGAGACAGAGGTCTGGAAAGAGTGGGAGAAAGGGTTATACTCTGTAGAGTAGCCTCCAGCTGAAGGAGGGGGGCTTCCAGTGGGTGTGAGGAGCCCACCACCTCCTCCCCCTCCTCCAGCTGTGGTGAAGGAGCCAGTGTAGGAGTCCGCCAGGCCACTGCCGTCTGCGGTCCGTCCATTCTTAGCTGCGTGAAGGTCGGAGGTCATTGTGTAGGTCTTCTTGATTGGAGCGGTGTTGCCGGTCTTACCGGGTGTAGCCGAATCCCTGACGGGGCTGGTGCTGCCAAATTTGTTACAGGTAGCAGTTAACATAGCCAGAGGACTGGAGCCATAACGTGCGTCTTCCTGTGGAGGAGGAGACAAGAGCGAAAATGAGACTGTCTGTCTGCAGGAAATGGCTGCTTGCTGCTGCTGCTGCTTCTGTCAGTGTCAACTCTAATAAAAAACTTATGTCTGACTGCCACCGCTGGCTTTTTTCTGCTCTCTCTGTATTCAAAGTGGTCAGAGCAATTTAAGGCATTGAATGTTTATGCTTGTGAAGGTTCTGCTCTGCTCAGCAAAGACGGCATTCCCTCGATCTTTTGTTTCACTTAAACCGCCGTCTTCGAGTTATTCTTAATGGTGCATTCATGTTTGTTTTAAAGTTTTATAAAACTGCGTGTGCACGCATAGAAGATGCAAACAACTGCTTTTTGTCATCACGAAGTGGAAGCTCGTGGTCCGTCGGCCTTATCGTTGTCCTGTTTATATTCTTACACATTTAGATGTGACCATCATCCATGGTTATGATCCTGTTGATTGTCAATTTAAGCTGACGTATTTCCAGTAACATTTTAGACCTTTTAGAAAACAAAGCTCCTCAGTGGATGTGTATGAAACAAAGTGCTTGATTTCTTTTAAATTATTTTATTTTACGTGTATAATTCCCTCCTAGATATTGCCCCTCTTCACATAGCAGCACGTCAGCATTTAAGAGGCATTAGCCAGTTACTGCTGTTGTATATGTTGTATATTACTAAAATAATATCAACTCGACTTTATTTCAGGTTTGATTCTGTGTCTGTTGAACATCCGTCCACTGCTGCAAAATTCAGGAGCAAATGAATCATGTTGAACTTTCAAACGTATCTGCTTTATGCTGAATAAAGTTAATTTAAAGTAAGTGTGCCTGTAAATGTTCTTGAATATCTCTATCATACTTTTTTTGTTCTCCATGCAGACACGGGCGTTTAGAGGTCAACTCCCTCTAAGACCTTAGAGTGAACCTTTTGCATCCTCATACACAATGTTTTTATCAAAGAATTATGTTTATGGTCCCTGTGTTGGCCTTGACTTCCATTCCAATTTAGAAATGAATGCACAAGCCCTATAGTGGTAATGTAAAAACTATAAGCAACGATGAGCAGAAGGTAAACCTGTTGTGGTTCTGAACATCTCTGTGCAGCTTTACTTTGTCACTTACGTGGAGAACCACACTCTTCACAAACAGTAAAAGTGCATGTTTATAAACATGTAATATATAGTAAAACTCCAGTGTTAGGTTTCCTCACAACTTACTTTTTATAATAAGTTTTTTTTAATTGGAATTTCAGCAACATTCGCATCATAAACGTTTTTCTATTATAATAATAATAATAACGAAGAAGAAGAAGAAGGAGAAGAAAAAAACAAATCTACTTACAAATACATTCCCTACCTCCAGAATAGATGCGGCCATCCCTGAGAAACAAAATCCTAAGGAAGCTGAGGGGTGCGGGAGAAGCGCAGCTCTGAGTCCCGGGACAGTTTGGAAGAAGTTGAGCTCTGCAGCGGGGAAGTGTTTTGAGGCACAGGGAACCCGCCCCCTAATTACAGGCTCCGGGCTCTTTGAAGGCTCGCTAAGAAGCAATAAAAACCCAGAGATGGGGGAAAATGGACGGAGATTGGTGGATGAAGAGGGGACATCCCACCTCCCTAGTGGGTTACTCATCAATCACCATGTGTGGACATTATTTCAATTTCATTTTTTTTTTCCACCGGGATTAGTCCAGTGAGTCTGAGGCAAGATATTTAACAGCCGAATTCCATCACAGAAACTGTACATTTGTATTCACATAGTAATGCAAATACGAAATGTCTCACCCGAAAGATATATTATAGCAACATAATAATAATAGTACTACTACGCCTGGGCCTATAGTAGCCTGCCACATAAATAAATAAATAAAATAAATAAAAAAAATCAGCTGACCGAGTCTGTGGTTTCCATCCGAGATTTTATTATTCTGGTTTCAACCCTCGCTCTGTTTCCAATACTCTTGAACGCAGTTAACTGCCTCTCTCGACATTAATTGTGATGGTTAAAGAGTCTCAGCAGCGAAGAAGGGAAGGATCCAGTCATCACATAAAATAAAGAAGAGATTATCGCGTCAAATAAAATGAGTTCATACGGCGAAATGATGAGAGAGGGAAAAAAGAGAGACTTGTTTCCTGAAAGAAAGAAAGGGTGAAATAAAATTTAAAAAAAGAGAGGAAGAAATGAACTGAATCAAAAACAGACAGTTTGACACATTGCAAAGACTATACAAAGTCCTACCAGAGAGTTGCACGTGGATTTCAAAAATCCTGATCTTGATTAATCATGATTAATATTCGAGTCTGGAGTTCATTTTATTTCGGTGGAAAAAAATAAAATTATATATATACATGTACTAATATATGTATATGTATGTATGTATATATATATATATATATATATATATAAAAATAGCACATTTTTCAGATGTAAGTGCTCACATGCATGCAAAGTAAAAGCAGTGGCCACATAGTTCAGTCCTGTGTGAACCACTTTCAACATCTTTCAACACAAATCGTTAACTTTTTATTGATTCATTCATTAAACTTAAACAATATCGATCATTATTCGGCTATACATAGTTTTTTTTTTATTGTAAAACAAAGCAGTTACATTCAGAAATGCTAAATGACATGGCTTTTTAATGATGCATGGATTTAATTATGAATTCATAAAGATCAAATATGTGTACAGCCAGATTATAAGTATGTATATGAACCAAGTCATTTTAGTAATATGTGTCCTCGTGTTGGAACAGAACACAATTTTGATACATTCAAAAGGAAAAGTATGATTTAATTAAGATTTTTTTGAATAGTCAAAACTACATTTTTAATAACAACATTTCTTAGAAATGTAATGTTACTTTAATGCTTTTATTGAATTATCTGATACAAACCTGAGGCTGATGATGAATCTCAGCAGAAAAAGTCTATGAAAGTGTCACTTTGTACATTTTATTCATTTCATTTATTGGCTTGAAAAATGTAAAAAAAGAGGCAACTTTCAGTCTAGAGCAAGACAGATTCTCAGCGCCCTTTTGTGGGCGTCTCGTTTTCTGAAGGAGAGCACAGAAGATTAAAATTGTTGTCAAAAATAAACATATAATTTCTGTCCTTATTTTCTCCTCAATTACAGGGCATGGTCAGAGCTGGGCTTGTCGCTCTGGAGAGTCTGGCCCTCACATGAACACAGCGGCTATATTTGGCAGTCTGTTCTCCAACTGACCTTCATTGCTTTATTTTCTTATTCCAGGAGGGGTGTGAGCAGAAGAACAAAGGCTGCAACACACAGGAGTTTACACTGACACACAGTTCTGCACTCACAGTCGTGTAAACCTGTCAGCTTCACCTCAAACTCAAGCCAACATGTTACAGAACACCTGCCTTGTGTATCTAACTCTATTCAGTGTAATCAGTAATGTCCTCTGTAGGTATTATAGTGTATCAAAAAAAAAATCGTGACAGATACACGTGTTATACGTGGCAACCTTTTCACACTTTCTGAGGCATTTCCTTCCTCTCTCATTTGGCACATGTTCTGTCACTGATGTACGTCTTTAACTCAAGTGTTCCTTTTCTTCTTAGTCTTCATTAATGCTTTATGTTTTACATTGAACTGAAATGAGAGGGGAGGCGAAAAAGCGCCCATATTTCTGAAAAGTGGTCAACCGTGGGCCACTTTTCCTCATTTTTACGAGACTTGTAGTAATCTAGAACTTTGCTGTGTTCCCATTTACAGTTCCCTTCAAACGAGTGCAAGTGAGATCTATAATTAGGGAATGCGTTAAGCTCTTAACAGCCTCTTCAAAAAGCTTTCTCTGCTCTATTTACTATTTTCTGCCCTGTGTGGTGTAGGTTTTTGGGTACGTACAGTAGGCACTGCGAGCTTGATGAACCTCGTGGCGTTGGGTGGGCACGATTATGCTACCCAGGGCTGATTATACGTTTCATTCAGTTATTGTCCATATGACTGCTATCACATGTATTGGTAGTTACAGGTTGTTTTTTTTTGGTAAACTTGGTAGTTTAAATGTTGTTGTGTGTAATTGCTGCTTCAACAGTACGCAGTATGATGTGTTATATGTGTTTGCATGAATATCAAGCTGATAATCCTTCAATGAGATAAGTTATGACACATACAGTACACCAGAGTGAGTTGGATGGTTAATGAATGCTTCAACTGTGACAATACAATTTGGACTAAAGATAAAATTGTGACTTTTTTACATATCTGATACTAAAAGTGATACACCTGGTACTAAAATCAAACCTTGTTACAGGCTGAAGGCAGTGAGCCATCTTGACTCATATAGCGAGTTGTCTTCTAACCAAAAGGTCGGAGGCTCAATCCCTGGCTCCTCTAGTCTGCATGCCGAAGTGTCTCTTGGCATGACTCAAAACCATGGTGGCGGTGCTGGCAGCATGTGAATGGGTGTGAATGATGAGTGATAGAAAATAGATGCAAAGATTTAGCTTGTATGAATGCGAGTGTAAAAGAGTAAATGGCAAAACTGTAGTGTAAGACGATTCAAGCAGTTGTAAAGAAAACTGTTACATAAACACGGACTGTTTTTCATTCTTGATTTCCGTGTATGTGTGTGTGTGTGTGTGTGTGTACAGGCCACATGTTACGGATGTTGTACATCAAGCAAACAAAAACATCTACATTTATATGAATGAAAGAAACAGGAAAGCTCAGATCAGGTTCACCTGTTACCAGATAAAGCATTTTCTTCAAGAACAAGTCAAACCTCATTATCTGTTCTCTCTATTTCAGGAATCATTTCACATTGGTTAAAAAAACGGGAGGCAATACTGTAAGCCTAAGCCACTGACAGACACTGTCTCCATCTCATTCACCAGTGGTCAACTTTTCCGTGCAAAGTTGTTGTGAAGTCGTCTCGTTTTGGCGAAACTAACTTCTATGTGCTCTGCTCTATAGGAAATGAAACCACTCCCTGTGATGAGTTGACTGAACGGATGGCACGGCATCTGTTCACATCCATCCGAGTGACAGGGAATCTTTTTAAATATACCCTAAATGTTTCTCGAACAGTTTCTTTGGATCATCAAGTCATGTTTATTTGATCAGCTCAGATTTCCACATGACTGATATCTGCGCTGCAAAGATAAATATCCTGCCCGACAGAGAGTGCTCTGGTAAGGAGAGCATCAAACATGGGTTCTGTCAGGAAGTTTGTTTCATCTAGCTGCTCTTTATACTGAGAAACGTGTATGATACATATCTTTTCTGTTTTTTTCCGTACCAATAAGCAGGTTACATTTTAAAAATACAGCAAAAATACTGTTAATCTACCACCTTGGTAAAAGTTAAGACTTTCCTCTTATGAAGAAATGTCCCTTAAGATTCCTTGTGTTCACTTTTGAACTTAAACATGTTTATCTATAGCAGGCAGCTTTCTTGAAACAGTAGAAATGTTGTCTTGTTTGTAATCCGACAGCACAGCAACAGTACCAACAAGCAGGGAACAAAGCAGTGGGACTTACATTGTCTATATATTGATATTACATCGTTGCTTCTACGTTTTATCTTGCTTTTGGGTTCAATGGCCTTCTGTTTTCTACATTTGCTCTAAATTGGCCTCTTGGTAGCGTTAGGCCATTACAGCAACCAAGTAAGTGTGTATAATTGTGGATCAATGGAATATCTCGCCATAATGCATTTCCCTTGACATTCCCCTCTGGGCTGCAACCCTCAGAAAATTAACAATGTTAATAATACTGCGACGGAGGGGGAAAATTGAAATGATTAGATGTGTTTTACTTTGCTGCTGATGGAAATGTGGTGAGAGGGAATCAGGGTCAGGGATAGACTTGCTTTGCAGCATGACTCGGTGCTATTTTTCCAGGCTGTGTGGTCAAAGATTCAGGGAGCTTGTCAACGGAAAATGAGAGAGAAAGAAAATAGGAGAAGAGAGAGAGGCAGAAACATATAGACAGAGAGAGAGAGTGCTAAAGAGTGGTGGGTTGTATCATGTACATTTGTGCTGCTGTGGAGTTTTAAATCAGACATCAACAAGGAAGAAAAAAAACAGCGTACTGTTAATAAATTGACCTGCTCGGCTCAAGCGGTCACTATTTTGGTGCATGTTGTGGTTTTGAGTAATTTAACCAACAACAGGCTGCATTTCAGCCACTGGACAGAACATGTTTAGACACCATACATGGTGCTAATCCCAAAGCAATGAGAAGAAAATAATCCTTTACTTATATGTAATTAAAAAAAAAGAAATAGAAAAGTTTCCTGATATTGTTGCTTTGATTGATTGCTTTCAATATTTCATAAGCAACATCATTTCAGTTTGATGTCTCCTCCCCATTGAAATTTGGTTTGTTCCCATTTCTGCTGCGACGTCTCGGTGACCACACGTCAGAAATCATTCCACATATTGCTGAGGAGACGCTGGTTGTTTTCCACCGAAGCATTTCTTCGTACCGTTTGCAGATTGAGATATTATCTCACTTTTGGGAAACGCAAATGTTGCCCAACAACATGCTGAATATACTCTTTGTCGTACAGGGTATTACAAACACGTACTGTATCAGCTCCAGAAACGCTGAAGTCCATCCACTCCCAAACAAATCCCAGTTCACCGCCTTCATGTTGTATACAAGCCAACGTGTGTCCTGTAATCTCCGAGTCTGTCAAGGAGACCTGTGGCCACCTAATGACCCCGACAGGCGTCACGCATGCAATTGCTCAGGACGGCGAAATGATGGCAATGACAGTCTCCTTCAATATTTCTTTATACATACTTTGTGAAATGACAGGGACTGAGAGGATTACTATGCTTTTGACTGGACACTTCAGGCTCAAGTCAAATACATGGAGTAAGGACAGGGCTGTCTGTTTCAGGTGTTCCTTAATATTTTAATTCTTTTTAAATAAGACAGCATCAAAATAAATTCAATCCACACCATGCAGGCACAAATTGATTTTAAAAATCTATATCTATTTTGTATGGCAGTGCTGTAAACGTAAGTCAAACCCGGGTCAAGGAAAAAAAAAGAGACCTCAAAGTTTTCACAGAAAAATTTTAAGACTTAAAGCCAATAGCTATCAGCTTACTTTTTACCTGGACAATTTCCATAATAATAATAATGGTAAAATAAACAGCAATACCACAAAAATCATGATGCAGACTTAACATAATCTCAGCTACATTTAATTGTAAGATCATATTGGTCACAGTTGAAGTTATTGGTTTCAAAGCTTTGAAAATAAAATGTTATTTTTACAGTCAGGTTTGAGATCTGAAAGACATGGTGAGTCTTAATTTCATTTTGAAGACTTGGATTTGCCTTTAAGGACTTAAAGGTTCACTGTGTGCTTCAAATGAGGTACTAGTCAGATCATCAAAGCATCAGAGTAGATGTTTTTACCAACATCCCTGCATTAAAACAGTACATCAGTAATACTTTGCAGCACTTGGCCAAATGGTAATATGGTGTTTCAAAAACAGAACCTGTTTCAAATTGTTTTGCCAGACTACTGTGTTATTTCTATATTCTATATTTTGTCTGAAACTATGATATAACAATTAAGTTTTACATTTCCTATTGAGCAATAACCGTTTTTCAAGGAAATCAGTGTCTCAGAGTCTCTGTGGATTTCCAGTGGAGCTAAACCCCCACGGCCTCTGGCTCAGTTATGGTGCAAAACCACGGAACATGGTGGCGTTAGTGCAACCCCCAGTAATATTGCAAATAATGCGGATTCAAGCTACGACACAGCAATGGAGGCCTTTGTCCCCAGGTCCTCCGGGCAAACTGGGGCAATATCAGTGAGCATCAAGGCCAGCAAAGGCAGCACGAGTGGCCTCAGAATCAGAATGAATGATCAAGCTGGTGGCACAGTTCAATCACAATCTGGTGAGTGAAAGGAGAAGAAGTCTACCTTTCTGTTTAAGCCAGACCATGGTGGAGTTTAAATATGTAGAGAGAAAAATATAGAGGAAAAAAAAGCAATACGTCCTTAATCCAGATCAAATACAACATGCCATTGTCATTTTTATCATTCACACTGTGTTTGGCACTTCCTGGATTATCTCTTGTATGAATTAAGTGTGTGTTTTCTTGCTGTTTTTGCCAAATCAGCTGCTTTTCCCTTCTTTCTCCGTTTCTTCTGAACACTGTCATGGGCAGAAGGTGCTGAGGTGCGCTGTACCACAGAGAGCAGACCACCACCCTCCCCTCTCCCCCTGCTGGTTTATACATATTTAGTCACTGCCCCCAGACTCTGACAGCAGCTGGTGCTGAGGTTTGGGTGGGAGCTCATTACTCCTTGGCGGAGCCCTTACAAAAAGAGGGGAGGTTTTTAAAAGGAGTAAATTGAGGTTTTCTTTTTTGGTTACTTTATTTCTTACGGCAGATCCCCACTCCACGCAATTGTGTGATCTGTTCCATGTGTCGTGTGCGTGTGCCACCAGCAGTCATGTCTCGTCCTCTCACTCTGGAAACAACTAATGATCTCCTTGGTTTGACGAACTGCCGCCGTGCCATTCTGCATCGTGAAATACAATTAAAATCTTCTTTTTTTTCACCCCATTTTCCACAGCACATGAAACGCCTTCTAGATTGTAGTCTTCCTAAAATGACAATTTCTACATGCTGTATTTTACAGGATTCATTTAATTAATCTCATAAAAGACTGTGATGATATCTCATTAACTGTATCTTTATAGTCTTTCTTTTTAGGTCCACTTCAGTTCTGCGGTTCCGCCACTTGCGAGACAAAGCCTCCATCTCCCCGGCTCTTTTACTCAGAGAATCATTCAAAGGTTCACATTTGATGTCTTAGTGCCATAATGATGTGGTTTTGGGGGGGAATGGAACTATCGTTTATTTATGAAAGACATATTGCACTGCAGGAGATGGATAATGTCTTCAAGTGGGTCAAAAGACTACGTTTGCCTCTGTGTTCTAGACGGGTGACCAAGAGTATCGGGTGTCCCTGTCTATTGAGTGATTGTGTGGAACAGAAGTGAAGTGTTCTTGACTCGTGTTTCCCCTTCTGGAGAGGAGACTGATGTGGGGACTTCCTGGTGATACTGATCAAGAACGGGGGTGGGATGGGGGGGGGGGGGGGTGAGCAAATGCAAGGTTAGAAGGACAGAAGTTGTCGATTAACGCCGGGGACACAAAATGTCCAATCTAGTACTTCATGGAAAAGTTACAGATTTTGGATGTGGAGCGTGCTGGAGCTGGAAAAAGGCTGCAAGTACTGACAGAAATGGTGAAAGGAGCGGGTAGGGCATACAATACATAAATAGAATGACATTATAGGTAGGTAAAATAAGCAGGTCTTACCTAAAGGGGACCTTATTACTTATAACCTAAAACCCCTAAAATCAAAACAAAAAAGGCCAAGCCGCACCATATGTGTGCAAGAGGAAGCTCATGACTTCTCTTCTTCAGACCACCCAATGTTTTACCCACACACTCTCCTGAAAAACACTGAGACTGTGCAGGTTTCAATTGACCAGACTTCACATATTTCACAACGCCTTGGAACTCACTTTAATACTCTCAGTTAATCTGTTATTCTATTATTGGGAGAAGCACCAAACCTCACAAGTAAAACAGGAAAGAAATAAAGGTAACCGGGACGTAAGAGTTTCACTGTTCACTCTTAACGAAAAGTCGCCCAAACGTCGGGTCAACAACTTTAATCAGGAAGCGAGATGTGATCTAAGAGATAAACAATGTCTCCACACTGACTCAGTCGAGTGGAGAGCAAATGTAGAATTTCTCCCAAAGCTCATGGCACTTTGACTGAAAATAAAGAAGAGACCTTCCTTCCCCCACTTGCCTGAAGCCACAGCATGTGGTCTACTCTGTTGCTGCTCTAAAAATGGCAGGCGGGCGGCCTCGGGAGAAGCCCAGAACAGCCTCCACCGTAATGGCCGTGTGGGTGTGGCCCCTCGTAGATGGCTTTTGAGGGGGCCCCTCCCGGACGCCCGCACCCCTTGCCAGCGCCCAAGGGCTCCAGGCTGCCTGACCAGAGACACCGCGATGCATCCCACGCTGAACCCAGGCAGAGCCAGGCTAGGGTGGGCTGGGCTGGGCTGGGCTAGGCCAGGACCAGGACAGGATACACAGCGGGTTTATTGCAGGTTCCTGCACTCCTGCCCTCTGCTGGGGTCACAGAGAATTAAGGCAACACAAGGTTGTCTGAGGGTAAAAAAAAAGAAGAGACTTTCAATATAAGCATACCAGCTAAAAACAAGATTTTTAAAGTATTTAATTTTTGTTTTCATTCATTATTGATTTAGTTTTTTCTTTATCTTAGTATTTAATGATGTAATAGTGATACTCTCAAATAAAAAAGCCAGGTCAAAATATAAAAAATAAACATGTCATATCATGAGTTATGTTAGACAATATGACATTTAATCATCGCAGTCATGGATACACTTATACTGTATATTCTAATGACAGTATCAAAGTATTCTTTTCCATTATATTGTATCTGGCCTCATAATTCAAGTACAGTTTGGAGGAAATATTGTGCTACTTTTTTGTTCATCTTATGTTATATTATATGTAGAAATATGACTTGCTTGTAATGGGTGATTACTCATTTGACCAGAGTAACATTTGAAGTAAAAAAATAAAAGAGAGGAAAAAAGAAAGAAAAAAAGAGCGTAACACACTTAACATAAAACACAGACAGTCATAGGTGCCTGGCAAAGACTGACGCCAAAACATGAGACACCAAAATGAGCTGGTAATCTGTGCACTGCCATTTTCACTGTTTTAATGTGGTGAAGAAAAGGCTTTAATCCGTAAAAAGATCTCTGACAGGTCAAACAAACACAATGCAATTCCATGTATGTATCCTGTGGAGGAGAAGCCTGTCATTGACAGAAACATACAGCACAGCAGCAGCAGCAGCAGCAATCCGGAGAACACTGTCACATTAGAAAGCCCTGTAATACAGAGACAACTTGCAGTAAGTGTTGAATGAGGCATTTGTCGTGTCGCATCACAAGCACAATATCCTCATATAAAATTTGAAAATTGTAGTTTGTTTTATTACATTACACTTATTAACCCTTTAACACATAAGCCTCAAAAGGGCCAGAAAAAGCCCTGTGACGAAGTGCTTTTGCCCATTTTTCCAGAATAACTTTCAATATCTGGACGTTAATTACAATTGACTGCATGTAAAAATAGTGTGCTAACAATTTAAAATGAAGAAAACCAAAAGGATTTGTCTTAAATTTGAAATTTGAACAGTAAAACAGATATTTAAAATAACATTTGTTTGAGTCTGTGTCTCAATGTCCAAAACCAGGCCAAAAAAATGGAAACTTTGTACAGGTTTTTTAACACTCTCTTCTCTGGTGACAAAGTATTTACTGACGAAGAGCCAGTAAATACTGGAGGTAGCTAAAAATATATATACGTTGGTAATGCAAGACTTTTGTAATATAACACTAATAACTTGCAGGTTTATAAGAGATATATGAAAGTGGATGAAGAGACTGTGTTTCACCGGGTAAAATCCATAACATCTTGGGTTGCTCAGTCCCACCTCACACCCAGAAGTCTGTGACTTTTAAATTAGGCTCCAGCAGCTCTCTTTGAACGTGTGCACATCTGTACGGCAGTGGCCGGGGATAGTGGTGAAGGATGGTTGGTGCCTTAAATAAAATGTTAGGGATCGATTATCTTTCCTCGTGAAACTCATGGTGTCATTTAGTACCTTTTCACAACAGCAGCAATGTACTTGAGTGAAGTGAATAATCCTGCAGGAAAAAGGCAAATGCAACAATTTTGACTCTTCAGTGGCAGCAATGCGGTGACGGTGAGGGGAAAAAATATATATTTAGCAATAACAAAATAATAATAACACACTTCACTTGCCACTCCTTAAAGTAACAACTTGGAGACAAGTTGACAACTGAGTCATCTAAGGAACTTTAAATTTAGCAGACTTCTTTAAACACCTAGAAACTCGTCTGTGTTTGTTGTGGCATGTTACCATTTCACAGTTTTTACTGGTTTAAAAAGTTAAAAAGGTCTGTCTTTTTGGGAGATATCTGAGGAGCCACTTGTTTCTACAAACGCCATAAACACTGTCGGCTTTATCACAGTATTTCACTTTAATTACAATGACTAATGATGAATGAAGGCTAAATCAATTAGACAATTATGGATGTAAACTATTTAGAAAACCGCTATGACTGAGACAAACAGAATGAGCTACTTATACTGTGCAGTTTTGGGATGTTAAAAATAGCTGATCTAGGAAAGTTTTTTTTTTACTTCCTAAAGTACTTGTACAAATACTGAGCGGCTTTGGATTCATCCAATGTTTGAGTCTCCACTAGACAACACAATTTAGCCTATTTGTCTCATTTGATGTCACATAAAAAACCTCCCATGTTGAAAACTCGTGGCCTTCATTACACTGTGGTGATCTACCATAATGCCATATAAGATTTTCTGTCAAAATAAACATTTTCGACACAGCCCGATGCCACACCACGCTTTGATCTTCAAATAGGATTCTAATAGTGTCTAATTGGATCAAACAAACATGATGGCATGTCACAGCTGACAGGAGTCAGCAGCAGCAGCAGCAGCAGCAGTAGTGACGCTGGCCTTATAAACAATCCCAGCTTCTAGACCTTCTTCAAAGACAGAACAGGTCAGTACATTTGATTCCTAACAGAGATTCAATATTAACTTGTTTGGGAAGAAGTCTCAGAGCAGTCGGCTGTTAGGTCGGCACACATACAGTAGCTGTCTGGGGCAGCTTCTCCCGGGCATGTTTTAGGAGCCATAGATACTTGAAATAAGAAGTTTGTGGAGGTAAATTTGCTGCAATATTGTTTTACGTGTTCCATAAATTAGCTAACTATTTATACATATGATGTGTGAGCTGGTATATCTGTGGTCAAATACGTTAATAATACCGATATGGTCTGTCTCTTTGGGAGATGAGTAGAGCCATGTCAGCATAAACAGCGTAGGCTCAGGCTGGATGACAAGTATGGGACAGTGGTTACAACTCAGTGAATAATAAGTAATGTTGACACCACTACAATAAAGAAAATGTACATTTTTAAATAGATGTGGCCCTAGAATGTTTTCCTACTTAACCAAGTCAGTTGCCACAAATATTTCCCTTTCCAACAGGTTAGAGGATGGGAAGACAACGAGACTGATGCATTCTGGATGTTGAGGTTTTTCTACCTAATAGGCGAGGGAATATCAAGGCAGTTTCTTGTTAAACCAATTTAATTTTTCTAGCCATTCTATGAGATACACAATCAAAAGCTATTTTATATTTTTAAGAAGGCCTGAGTTACTATTTTAAATGCAATGTAAAGCGGCTCCAGTCGGCAGAAACTACACCAAAAATAAACAATATAATAATACAGCTGACATCCACTAACCATGTGTAAAACATCACTGCAGGGGTTAAGTTGTGCATGTAAAAGTGCACATGTGATGGTAATACGACCCGATCTGTGATAGTGAGTGATAGGGTGAAGTCAGCCAGTCACCTCCTGTTTCAAATCAGCGGAAGGGGATTGGAGGGGATTGCGCTCGCTAGGTTGCCTTTTATTGCTTCTCCCCTTTGGTTTTAAACAGATCTGCCTGTTTGTGGAAGTGTGGCTCGCGGTCGGTTCCTCAGCTGGCGAGGCAGCGGTGTTTAATTGTTCTTTGTTGTGGCAGATTGGGGGGGTTGGGGTGGGGGGGTTCTGTGGTTGTTACTTCACAATGGCGCTTTGGCAAGCCAACACACACACACACACACACACACGCAGGCACATGCGCCTATACGCATGGACACAAAATGTGCTATGCATACTTGAACACACAAGCATAGATTAGCATGCAAGTGCAGCCAGAGTCGTATATTTATCTTAAAATTCCCTTTACCTAATAGCACTTACCATACGCTGTATAGCTGCACACAGAGGAAACTACTTAGTGATGTAACAATACTGGTTTATCAGGGATTAACTAAGTGTTGGAGAAAATAAAGGAGGAATTACAGGGAGCATAAACAGAAGCAGCATGGTTTGTATATCTTTGCTGTTCTACGAATGGCCAAGCATATAATTATCACATTTACAGGGAAGAGCTGCTGAATAATGGGTCATGGTGGGTGTAGTTGTAGGGCAGTAGTGTGCCCTCCCTTATTCAGCCCCTCCCGATGTTTGTGATTTGCAGTTGTCTCCCCGCGCTAAGCTGTTCTTAATCATCAGAATGAACTAATGTTTGAATAGTGAGCGGCAATTACATGTTGCTCTCAACCAGATCACATTGCAGTTTGGATACTTTCCCCTCCTTAATGTGCTCATAACAAATTACATTGTAAATCACATACTTAAGCGCAGTTCTAATTTCCTCTATCTCACTGTCTGCCGCGATGCATTCGTCTCGGACAGAAATGTCTTCGCCTTGTTTACTTTTCCTGCAGCCCCTGCACGTGTGTTTATCCAAATCCAAAGTAGTCTTTTTTTTTCTGCTCCTCTGTCACGATGGCTTTTGTACTCCACTGTGGTGAGATTTGTGTATTTCTGTGTAGTTTACTCCTACAATTGGTGGAATGATGTGCTCCTCTGACCCCCCCCGCCTCCCCTCCTCCCCGCCTCCCCTTCCCTCCGGGAGGTTCTTTTCCATTGATGCACTTACTGTAAAGTGTTCCCTCTGCCTCCATTGCTGACCACATCAACTTGGCCAATCACTGATGACTCATTATACACACATAAACAGAACAAAGCACAAACAGTCATCTTAGAGTTACAGCATACGTTTACACATGCAGCATAGCAGCGTCCCTCGGTTTGTGTTTTTCTTTTTCAACCTCCCCCTCTCTTTCTCCCCTCAGTGTCTTTCTCACTCTGACACACACACACACACACATACATACATACACGCGCGCACGCAGAGAATGGATGTGGGCAGAATGAACAGAAATGCTACGCCACTGTAATTTTTGGAAATGAAAATGGAAACTGGCACCAATTAGGGAAACCAATAAAGCAACCTCAGTTCCATAGGTCTGCCAAGTGGTAGAGGGGATTCGACTAGAGAGTATAGTGTTACATCCAGCCTTTAGGTTAACATCCAGATAACATCATCCAATTTTATAGCATCGACGCAATTCCACTTTTTGCTACTACTAACCTCTTTGCCTTAAAAGAAAGCAAGGCATTCTATAAAAGCACAATTTTGTTCTTTTGCTTATTTGTTTCACTGAAGATCTTGTTGTTTTATTGCCTTATTATCTCACATATCACAGTTCTCCACAAGACAAACTCATTCAGTCAGCCCTTTATTAGGTAATTACCCACTGACAGCACAGATAGCTAATTCTGTTTTCCAGATTTATAATACTAATACTAAGACAATATACAGAGAGCAGGATAAGAGAAGACAACATACACATGTTATGTTTTTGTGAATTAATTTTGTTGGGGCATGTTTTTATTTAGTTAAACACTTACTAATTGCAACCCTCATGGCTGCTGTGAGTAATTGGTTCCTGCAGAGGGTTGTCTGTAAGAAAGGAGAAGGAAGGAGGCAGATGGGGGTAGGAATGTTCACTCCTGCCACTGTTAGACACAAAGTAATAGGGTAATGGTTCCCGTGGCCCTCTGGTGCTGATGTGGTGTTGAAAGAGGGCGACCTGGGCTTCAGGAGAACCACTAAACACTGCCACATTCACTCACAGCAGTCATACTATGCCCCTCGGCATTCACATGATCAGGTAGACACGTGCACACAGGTATAGGCTTTTAAAACACTCACTAATCACAAGAACTTGGTACGCGGCGGCATTAAAAGATAGACACAAGAAGATAAAAATAAAACAAATGTTATATTTATAAAAAAGTTAAAGAATAGTTTAACATTTTGACTATATTCTGATTTTACTGGACATAGAAATACAGTAGGTGACTAAAACTCTTATTTCTCTCATTTATTTGCAGTATTTTTCCCCAAATGCCACATATGTGTTGTTTTATCATCATTCAATCGTCATTTTATATAACTGCAGAGTACTGAGCTGTCTTAGCCTGCACCATTCACACACATGTACTGTACGTAAGTGAATGAATACATGGGGAGATATTGAATGGAGCATAGGACCGTATGCGCGTCTTTCACACAAATGAAAATGAATCTCAGCACATTTCATCAGATGAAAGGAGTCAATTTCAGGATTGCGTTGAACTCTATATCCATGTGGATATGGTTATGAGTATATCACTATTTTCCACAGAACACAGAGATGTTGAATATGATGCAAAAATATGCACAGTCACAAACAAACCACTGTGTTGTCCTGATATGAATCTTCACCCCCCCCCCCCCCCCCCCCCCCGAAATGAATCATGCACATTACAAAAACAATTTCACTCCAGACAGTAGCTTGTTTTTCAAAAGGAAAAGTCCCAAAACCAGTGGCTCTCTGTGGCTCCTTGTGAGGAGACCATTTAGCTGAATCCTGACATTTGCTTCCTTTATTGCTGATTTTTCTTTCCCCTGGGCTGTCACTCCTCCTTCCCTCATCCTGTTCTATACATCCACTGTTTCCTGTCTCTTTTCGTGTCTTCCATCCCACCCTCTGTTCCCTCTCTCCATCCCTATACCACCCCTCCTGTCTTCCTCTCGCAGTCGTTCTGGCCTCTCTGTCTCCCTCTCCTTCTCAGTTGGACTCATGTGGGACTGATTGAGCTTGAGGATCCAGCCCTCATCAAAGGCTGAGTGTGGTTGAATGCGAGCAAGCCACTGAGGCTCCAATCTCGCACTGGTTAATGAGGCCCCCCCCCCCCTTCCTCAGCCCCCTCCTCAGCCCCGGCATACCTCCAGCGGCAAGCTCAAACGATACAACCACCCCCCCCTTCCTTCTCTTTTTCCTTTTACTCCTCCTTGCTTCCTCCTTCCCCAAGCTTCTCCACACTCCAGTAGTCTCGTATAACACATCTCTCTCCTTTTCGACGCTACCTCTTTCCGCTCCTTCATTGCCAACACAGCTTCCTCCTGTCCTCTATAATTCATCTATATTTCAGCCTTTCAATCCCCCAAATTTCTGCCCTCATTCTCCTCTCTCTCGTTCCCCAGTCCCTCAGCTCTCTGTCAGCCACAGTCCCTCCTCAGGCTCGGCTCCAAACCGAGGCTGGCGTCTGTCTCTCTGTGTCCGACCCCCCCCCCCTCCTTTTCCTCCCCCCCCTCCTCTTACCACCACCACCGCATTGATGATACATACACCCTCTCACTCTCTCGCTGCGGACCATGATTTTAATCACTGCACACACTCAGGCGCACTCCAGCCACACTTGTGCAAGTGCACGAACGTGTGCGTGCACAAACACAGAGGCAGCAGCTGTACACAGGTGGGCAACTTGTGAGTGTGCTTGTAAACACACACACACACACACACAGATGTGATCAAGCAAACATGAATAATTTATCATTTCCGTGTTGGGTTCTCTTTTGCTGTTGTGAAGCAAGAACAAACGGCACAAAAGAGTACGAGAGTTCACAAAGTCATTGGTACAAAGCGACCGCTTTTCATTCTTTTCCAGATGGTTACTTTATTTAGGTCATTAAAATTCAACAATGACATTTCAACCTTTCAGGAAGCCACTTTAAAGGTGTGCAAAGCATCATGCTAAACATTATTTAAATTTTAAAAGCATGAAAGGCATAGTGAGTTAATAAAAACGATAAATTATACACAAAAGTGATTATTAAATGATAAAACATTTTAATGAGCAAAGGTTTCACCTCAAAGAAGCAGGTTTGCTTGAAAGGTAAGATTTTGGAACTTGTTGCCAGTGAAACTATTTAATAGTGCAATTTATTGTTTGTCTGTAGAAAAAAGAATGAAAATGAAAAATGAAGTAGCTCATTTCATGTAACGTAAGTGTCTACCTCATGTGTTTTGTGCATTTATCGACTTAATTTACAATTCCCCTGTAACTGTAAATTAAATACAATAAATGTGCTGAAGTAAATGATCTCAGAATATGAAGATTAAAAAGCAGTATTTCTTCACACAAACACATATGACGTTAAGGTTTTTACCATTTACTGTATGTGCTTGTGCTATATGATTTGTCAGACTATACTTTTTTTTTCTTTTTCAATTTTCAAAAACTGGCGCATCGACATATCAGTACATTTCCATGTATTGTATCCTGATTTACGACAAAATGACTCGGAAAAACCTGAGGCAACAAACAGTTGAATGCTATGTCGCCACAAGGCAGTGAAAATCCTGTTTATCATAACTGCACCAACGAGTTGTGATCTAAGTAAATCAAAATGTGAGGTGTCATTTTCACTCTGTGACTGTGGTTAGGTTGTTGTTGTAGAGAAATACGTCAAACTTGCCACACTATCGGTTTGGTGTTTGAGACACACGGTCATCTTTCTTTAGGGAGCCAATTTCAGCAGCACACTTTCACACACAACATCCAAGAGCGTCACATTGTCACAGGCTACTTCAGTCAACTCCTAAAATGTGTTAGCTTTAGCTGAAGTGGCGTCAAGGAAGGAAGGAAAGAAAGAAAGAAAGAAGGAAAGAAGGAAAGAAGGAAAGAAAGAAAGAAAGAAATCACTTATTTAGTATGAGCTTGGTTTTATATGCAGTACCACACCAATTTGTACTGTACATATGTATATCTGTTATTCCTACTTTCATATTTTATTTACAGCACATGGTGTCATCTGCATTTGTTTAACTTTTGCTTGTTGCCAGTCAGTGCCCATGTATCATCACCTTCGCACTCTGCCTCACACTATTTTTGGCCCATGTCCCGTCTTTGTTGTGTGCGGTTGTCTGGATGAGGCAGAGGGGGGAAGACCAGCAGTCAGACCACTGCATCTGCTTCCAATTCCTCCCTGTAGACCTTCCCTTGCATCTCTCCTCTCCTCTCCACTCCACTCCTCTCCTCATGTCCACCAAATTGCCCATTAGACTTGATATCTATCTGCCCACCTGCTTGTGGCGTGGCAGCCAGCTAAGACTATCTATCCTCCAGCTCACGCCAATTACACCCGTGGAGAGACCACTTCAGACGTTTTACACTACATGTCTGCCAGCTACGGACTCCACACACACATATCATTGATACTTTTCTTGCATCTGTACATTTATTCGTCAGAATAATGTACGTTCATCACATAGCTGTAAAAACACCGTTCATCAAGGGGCACCGTTACATCTGGTTTTTACCCCAAAGGTATATACAATATATATGTTCCTAGTGCTTTATTTAAACATTTCCTCCAAGGGACATTTGAATAATTCAAACGTCCTCTGTTCCAAGTAAAAACTGACTGATCATTTTAACACATTTCAAACCCGAGACAGTGACCAAAAGAAGTTGAACGACGCGGTCAGATGCTTAGCTAAACATTGTTATTGCAGTCTGCAATAAAGAAAGGAAACCTACAAAACCAAAGGTCCTTTGAGAGAACGCTATTAATATCCTGACGGCAGTAAATTAGCTGTATACGTATACATGTCCCTTCTCCTCGTCTTTGTTTTGTCTCGCAGTCGTCCTGCGACCGCCGCTGCTGGCTGAGCGCGTGTCCCCCTGTAGTGGTGAGACTGAGACAGGACGGTGATAAAACTGCTGACAGGAACAGAGAACAAACGGAGCCCCTACACTGTATTTACATTACATGTGTACACGTGCTTGACTGGTGGAAGGATGGCACACATATGTACGCTCAGTACCACCAGGCCGTGCTTCTATACGTCCAGTATCTGTATGTGACGGAAATAAACCCCAGGAATTATTTAGACTGAGGCTGACATGGGAAACGGTGAAAGGATGGCGATGTGGAAGAAGAAAGCAAACACCGCAAGAGAGAATACTCTGCCTGTGCCAATGAAAATACTTTTTCAGAGGACGACGACCAAAATGAACGAAAGCAGACTATGCACAGTATGTACATATGAACCGATGCCACACACAGTGAAAGGATCCTCTCTGACAGTCACCCAGGGATGACGGGAGTGTTTGTCTGGCTGTAGTGACTGGAGTACAAAGTAATTAGAGACCATCTCCGGTAGGTCACAGTTTAGTCTATAGTGGCCTTAAAAGAGACAGAGTGGGAGTGACTGCACAAAGAAGAAGGTGAGAAGAAGAAAGGACATGGAAACTTGAAAGAAGATGTAATCGTATGTCCCGAGGTAGATTCTTCACTAAAGCTCCACTTTTCTATATATTTTACAGTAACAGTGGATGACATGAATGCGTGATATGAACATTTGTACACACCATGATGAATCCACTGAGAATGATCACTTGACTCTACTTGTTTCCTCAGCTCAGAGGGTTCATAGGTTGAATGAATTGTTTTCGTTTGATGCATTTTGGGGCCCTGACTCATCAACGTTATCGAACGCTGTGATAAATGGACTGTCTACTTCCTGCTCAGCTGATCAACAAAGTCAAATGCATGTATGACATTTGATTGAAGTCACTACAAATCAGAGTTTGAATCATTTCATCAAGAGAAA
Organism: Solea solea; assembly: GCF_958295425.1. Taxonomy (NCBI): domain Eukaryota; kingdom Metazoa; phylum Chordata; class Actinopteri; order Pleuronectiformes; family Soleidae; genus Solea; species Solea solea. The sequence continues at coordinate 6,302,048 of NC_081139.1, forward strand.
GCACTCAGAGATGACAAACATGTGTCAAAACACTCCACAATCTTGCAAGGTTATTTTTTAAAAAACAACCTTCCTAACCTACATCCCCAGGAAATGTAATCAAAATTGATCTTTTACTTCTTGAGTTCTGCTGCTCACAGTCATACAGACAAATACAGTCACAAATAGAACATCCATGGTGGAGGTGATACTGAGTTTAACACAGATGTGGCAGATAAATATGCAGCTTTAAGAAATGTATTCAGAGTCCACAAAACATTGGAGGCCACTCGACAGAGGAAGTTTACTCTGCGTGAGTGCCATCCCTCAGTGCTGGTGTTGGCTGCTGCATACTTAAGTCTGCATATCCTGCTTTTTTTTGCCTTGTTGACCCAGAATACATGACTTCTCCTCTCTCACTGTCAAGTCACACTGTTTCCAAGTAGCCTAAGGGGAGAAGAGAGGACTGTGGAGTGAGGAAAGGAAAGGAGAGCAAAGGAAAGGACGGGAAAGGAAAGGAAAGGAAAGGAAAGGAAAGGAAAGATTAAGAGGGCCACTGACCTCACTAATGAGGTGTGCTGTGATGGCATAAATCATAACAGAGTGAGGCATCTCAGTGGCTCTGTCCACTAATGAACATCCCACAGACATTACACTGCAGGCCATTTCCTGTCCTGCTCCACTCCGCTGTGGCTCCATCTACTGCATCTATGCTTGAACATTTCTCCCGATTCCACTGCAAGCGTGGAAAAACAGTTAACCGATTAGAGTCATTTAACGCTTCATTTGAGGGAAATGTGAAAAAGAGGCCAACACAAAAAGGCTGAATGAAGCAGTGCAGCTTTTACAGGCCACAAAAATGTTAGATGGGTTTTATCACTGCTTTACATCACTGTCAGCTCATGGAAATTGTTCTTGCTAAAACCTCACACATGGACGATTCAGACATGTGGATATTAACAATTACGATATATTATTGCATAGCACAGGCAAGACAGTTTTCACATAACAGCGTTATGTCTGAAAATCAGAAAACATCAGAAAACAGATATGTTAATCAACACTTTTGCACAATACATTCGCTTAAAATCTCATTTGGTTTTCATTAATTTGACTCTCTTTTTATGTCACCTTTAGGGTCCATGCTGCACATGCTTGGAGATCAGTAGGTAACTTAATGTCGCCATCTAGTGGTGCCTAACACAATGGTGTGATTAATGCACAACGCAACCAGAGGAGAGCGCAAACCTTCACCAAGGCTGCATATGAGTTTCTGCATGTGGATTACCACCAAACATTTATTATTTCTTCCTTGGTTCAAAACTAAATCAGGTGCCCTCTAGAGTGGTAAAAACACAAGGAAGTGCCCACTGACTGACATTCATGTGTGACCTCTGAAGCAAAATATACATTTAAAAAACTGTCACTGTCTTTCTAGTGGAGAAAAGTGCATCTTTGTTTCCTATGAACTTCCCTACTGTCCCTACATGACACTGTCCTTAGAGGAAATAATATTCAGTGCTGTATTAAAACAAGCCATCGGTGATAGGAAGTGATTCTGGGATGTAAAGTCATGGTTCTGTACAAGTGCCTTTTTGATTTAAAACTCATTTAGTGCCGTCTTATGTCTTTCTAAGTGATAAACCACAACGGGGTGACCTTACATAGGCCAATACTGTATCATTTACTGTATGATATTTACGGGATGAAGAGCCATCTGTACATGCTTCTCTTTCAGCAAGTCAGTCAGCCTCCTTGTGAACTCTGTGCTGAACAAAACAAAATCTGTGTCTTTGATGGACATACTGCCAGAAGAGTGATTTCCAAATTGTCAGATATAATGTGCAAATTAAAAGACAGAGGTGTGATTATTAAAATTTCAATCTAAATAAATGATGAAGACTTTTTTATTATACATAATTAATAGACAGGTTTTTGAATGGAGGCCAGATTAGGTCATAACAAATGGAAGGTGGGGGCCAGCTGCTTCTTGCATAGAACAAAATCAATAAACAATCACATAACAAGGGTTTATTGCATTTATATATTTAAAGACACAGCACTTTAACAAGTGATAAAATGCAAAAAAAACAGCTTAATTAAACCATAATGTGAGAAGGTCCACATGAAATTCAGTTCCCTTTGGTCCCTTTTATTTTTCTTCAGTCATAATTTGGAAAATTCAAATGCTACAGTCAGGTTCACATTAGGTTAGGCTTTTGTCTGCCAAGTTGATGATGAGACAAAACCTCATTCATTTACATTATTAGAATGGATTCACCTGTCAACAGAGTTAGTACTTAATTCACCTTGGCAGCAATGATGCATTTTTTAAACGTGAAAATTGACTTTCTGTGGCGTGATGCAAATGCAGTTGATGAAAATGTTGAATTGTAGTTTTATTTACCGACGTCAAAAGCCCTTTTTTTTACAAAGAGGAACAAGAATAGTTTTCTCTGTTTTCTTCACATTCAGCTCACACATTTTTTCCACCAGTACACACTTTATAGTACAATGTGTAGTATACTGTATCCTCTTTCACACAACATGCTTTTTGTCACTGTCAGGCATATGTTTTCTTTTTTGACACTGAACCCTCAAGTGCACTGATGTCAGCCTTTCTTCTAATGTTCATGTTGCTTACTGAGTGACAGCGAAACATGAGTGAAGGGAGATTTTAAAACAGTTTTCATGCATGTGTGCAGCCTTGGGGTCCCTGGATTTTTTTTGTCTTTTCAGTGTCTTTTGGCAGTTAAATAACACGTGTGGAACATAAGTTATTGAATGATTGTTAATCAACACATACATACAAACAGATACACAGGAGTGCATGTGCACACAAACCCACATGTACAGACATACACTGACTTTGTCACACCACAGCACTCTCAGGGTTTTTATATCGTTTTATATCGTGGTCACTATCTCCCCCTACATTTTCCAGCCAGATTCAACATGTCATAACACATTCAACTATTTAAATGTTTTTCAAACATTTCAAATTTTCATGTTTCTTTAAACATTTAACACTCTGCATTTTTTATTTATCTTAGTGTGCAATAGAAGTACACTATGTAGTATTATTAATAATCTATGTTTTCAGAGGAAACTGTTGTTAAAAACACAAACAAATCAGCATCTTTTACTCACCTTCTACAGACCGCTCCACTCTTCATTAATGGCGGACCACCATGTGCTTTACTATGGCGCCCCCTCGCGGTTCGGCGGTGTCTTTAACACAATGGCACTAGTTTGACATCTTTTGCATACACGCTCCTCCTCCTTTTTTTTTTTTATCACTAACCATCCCTCACTCCCTCCCTTCCTCCCCCTCCTCTCCCACACACACACTCACACACCCTATTCATAAACCGTTGTGATGCCGGAGTGGACGGCGTGTGTCGCGTAATCTGAATTCACACCGGAATATCATGGAGCAGTAGATTTGCGGACGGAGATGCATGACGCAAAGGTAATTAAATGTGCAGCTTTTGCACTTTTATTATCGGACTAATGTTCATTGCAGTTCACTGATGGCGCCAACGCTCCCGTGTATGCGTGTGTGTGTGTGTGTGTGAGCAGCGCTGCATTGTGACACAACATTATTATTGTCGTCCTTTAATCCGCTCTGTCGTTCTCTCCCCTGGAGACACTCGCAGTGCCCGGCGGCCTGAACTATGGTCGGCGGTAAACGAGCTCAGGATCACGGAGAGACAAAGCTGACTCGTCCATCTGGAAACCTGCGGGGAGGAAGATGAGAAAACCCGCGATGGCGATGAAAACTGCCTTATTCGTGTTTCTGCTCAGTGGTGAGTTCAGCCCTTGTATCTGTTTTCTCTGCACTCAATGACAACACGAGCGTCTCACAATCATGGACACGATTGTGGTTTTAATTTAGAGATCACTTGCTGTTTTTAACCCTTATTATTATTATATTGAATGATTCTGTCATATTAATGTGTGCAGCAGCAGCAGCATATTCTCTGTGGTCTGTAAATGATCTACTCTATAACTGCACAGGTGACTGATAGATAAGGCAGTTCATAACTTACTCTGTTTGATGTTCAGTACATTGTGTCAGAGGGGGAAACAGGTGTGTGTTGTGTGTGATTCCAACTTTGTTTCACGTCAAAAAGAATTCATATCAACTGCTCAAGAAATGAAAGTTATGCCTTGAAGCTTGAATGTTGAAATTGGTTGAAAAGGGTGAGGTGAGGTGATTTAGGTGCTACCCCATCCTAGAATAAACAATACAAGGTGTTTTAACAGACACAAATGAGGACTGTAACAAATGAGTAATGGATTAGTAAACTAATATTTAATTACTAAATCAATATCTGCTCCTTTATGACAGTAGAATGACAAAGTTGTCATCTCTGTCATATTCTGACACTTACACTGAGGACACACTACATTCATAACTTTCACAGTTTACTGATTTAACAAAAACAAAACAGACTTGGAGTTCACATTAGAACCCACTGGTTAGTCTGTAACTTGTTTTATGATGACTGAAAGACTGTGGGGGATCACAGACGACATGATTTGTCAAACCAAGAGAGAGAAACACAGACAGATGTGATGTTCCGTCTTCCGACACTATTTCCTGTGTCGCACCAGCTCTTTTTCACTGGCTGTTGGCAACATGTGTTTGCAGTTGGGTCAGTAATCGGTACACACTCCCCGATTGTGTCCAGAGTCGGCTCAAAAAATTCAGACACGTTTGATTGACTGCAACTGAGGTCAGGTCTGGTCTGTCATCCTCACACACTTGTCGATTTTGAGTCTTTACCTCTGACACGCTGTGAATTGAGGGTGAAATTGGGGGAAAAAAATCAAATGACTAATCAGTCATGAAATGTATCTATAATGAAAACAAATGTTAGTTGTCTTATTTGTGCTTAACTTTCTTCTAGCTTTCTTTGTAAAGTTTAATTTCACAGTTTGGACAGAATGTAAATGCGTATAAGACTGAATGACTGAGGTTTGAATCCCTCTGCTCAAAGTATTTCCTGTGATAGAGTCGTATGCTTGTCTGTGTAGGTTTGTCATAAGTAAATTTGGCATCCTCCCCGCTCCCTTCCTTGTTGCACAAACCAGATAGAATCGACCACTGTGATGAGCTGTGGTGTCCCCCACCCTATCAGTCAGTGCCCAGTGTTAATTAGGACTTGATCCGCTTATGTCTCCCACTTAGTCTCCCATGTCATTATCTGTGGGCGAGTTTTGTTATCACGTCGTGGCTCGGACTGCGAGGAAGGAGGCTCCAGTTGTTTTTGGGTTTGACACGCACACACAAACTCGGGGAGTGCCAAAACGCACCCGTCTAGTTTATCCAGTTCAGGTAGTTTTTAGGTGTAGGAACTGGGAGTGGTAGTTGGTGCAGATCATTTTGTTTACTGTCAGTTGGTTCACATATTGGTTCACACAAGTGATTTAGGATGTCTTAACCTCTCACTGTTTGGGTACTTCAGTACATTACTGTCAAATTTGTAATAAAGCCATAGTTTGATCCAGTAAGTTCACCGTGTTTGTTCTGTACAAAATATAAATGGTTTAATAGAAAGGTCACTCTTCATTTCTAAATGAATTAACTGTTGCTTTAATGTTTACACCTGTTATTTTCAAAGGCTTTCAGTCATTAGAAAATAACAACGTGTCCGGTGTTTATTAATTAAATCAAACTTTGCTGCAGCAAACATCAATTTAAAGAGGGGATGTCTGATTTGATTCTTAGTTCAAAAACTTCCTCTACACCTGGGGAAATGAACTCCCTTTGTATTTAAATGTGTGGCATCATTTACATTTTTGATTACCAGTTTCAGCAGTTTTGCAGAAGTACCTTAACCGGGTTGCTCTGAGCCGAGATCTATTTCAGAGAGGTTTTGGGGGGAAGTGGGTTTATGCAGTCAGACAGTGACTCAGTGATGCTTGAATAAGGAAGCTGGCTGGTCTCACTGAGACCCACACCAGACTTTAAATAAAGTGATGCAGTGACCTTTTTTTAGTGGCGCTAACAACAGTAAAAAAAAATTCTTGACACCTTCGTCTGCAGGATAGTAGAATCTCTTCTCAAGTTAGGTAGAGCAAAATGTGCCCAATAAATGATGTTACTGCTTTTGGAAAAGCAATATTATTTGCGGAGGTTGCTGAGTTGATCTAAGTTATTTTAAATATTACATTACAATTCCCCAGGTGCTTATTTAACCACGATGTGATTCCAGCTCCAGGATTGTGTCCATTTTGGATGTTTTTTTCTTTTTGATATTTCAGTTTTATCATAATTTTATATACTGCATCATAATTAATTGTGTAAATGTGTCACCTTATTTAGGAAATAATATTGGTTATTTTGTTTTAGTGTTAATGAGCAAAACAATGGAGAAAATAATCATCAGAGTAATTAAAAAAAAAAAAAAAAAACTGGTGTGAAATAAAGCCAGCGAATGTTATTGTACGACTACCAATGAGTCTGTTTTTGGGGGGCCTGCTCTTTTAAATTCTAGTCTTTACAGAACTAAGATAACAGTGTACAGTGAGTTGATGCTGGTCCAACCTCAGATCCAGCATTTCCCACTGTGTTACAGTGTTTAATGTATTGATTTCCTGTTACCCAGTCATCAGTGCAGGATATTGATCGGTGAGTGCATGTACCAAAACCTGCTGCTGTGACTTGACAAATTGATATTGTTACTCATTTGTGTCCCCTCTCACCAAGTCTCTCCTGCTGTCTCTATATTTTCTCTTCCACAGTGCTCCACTGTGCCGTGTGTCGCGACGTAACTCTTCCCACCGGACCCCTGTACCGTGTGGCAGGCTTTCCCCTCTCTGTGCCCTGTGTTGTGTCAGGACACGAGGGTCCACGCACTCAGGACTTTGAGTGGTTCCTGTACAGGGACGATTCTGGTGGGAGGCAGATGGGAGTGGTGTCCACCAGAGACAAAGGTTTCCCATATGCTCCGTTCCAAGCCCGGGTGAGGAACGGGGAGGTGAGGGTGGAGAGGGACTCCGGGGAGGCGGTCCGGCTGGTGATCCAGAGGCTCCGAGCAGAAGACCAGGGAAATTATGAGTGTTACACGCCCAGCACGGACACCGTCTACCAGGGAAACTACAGCAACATGGTAACTGTCAAAGGTAAGATGTACTCTATATATGTACACTATCACCAAATTTCAAAACCATAGCCAGTACAGGAATTTTCACCATAAGTGATATGTTTTCTGTGATCGGATTGCAATCAGATGGCACCTGAACACTAACAGGTAACCCTAACCCTACGTACAGGAGTGAATATGCCCAAAATGGATTTTTATTTGATCCACCAAAATCACTTTGGGAGGTGGTCCGACAAGAGAAGCAGTTTCATGAAGACAGAAAACTCTAAACGGCACACAGGCACACGTCCTCTCATCTGGATCATGATTGTCTCTCTGTGTCTTCTTCTGCAGTGATCCCTGATACGCTCCAGATCAGTTACTCCCGCGCACTCACTGGCCAGCCGGTGCCAGAGGGGGCCATGTTAACGCTGACATGCTCGGGCAGCATCCGGTCACAGCAGCTCACCCATCTGTCCATCACGTTTGGGAAACGTGGCGGTGGGGACAGTTCGGGCAGCGGCGCTGGAGGGGAGGTCAGCACCGTGAGAGAGATTATCTCCATCGACAAAATGCTGGGGATTGTCCCCGGACATTCGTACAAGAAGCGTTACGATGATGGAGAGATAACGCTGGAGAAGAGGAACGGCGAGGGCGGCCAGGGCGTCTATGTGATGAGGATGAAAGCGGTGCGGCCGGATGACAGCGGCTCATATTTCTGTGAGGCTTCACAGTGGATTCTGGACCCTGATCGATCGTGGCAGAAGATTGCACAGAGGATGCTGGATATTGGCAACTTGACTGTTCAGCAGCTAGGTCAGTGTGTCATAAAAACTGTGCCAGTGTTTTGTTTGTGTCCGCATTTGCCAAAGCCATGACGGCATGTAGCGAGTGCCAAGGTCAGACTGTAACCAGCACATTGCACAATAGTTAGATTGTGCTACAGTTGATGCTACCGTCATTGTTCAGTAAATAAATGTTGGGAATAAAATCTTCCAGCAGGCAATATTTGAGCGTCAGCTACAGTAAGACAAAGGGATAAAGGATATCTCAGCTGCTGTCAACACAGAGTCAATCTGAGAACACAGTTTAGTTTCTACATATCAGCTCCGGTCTCTTCCTCTTGTTGCCAAGGCGCTGGCTTCGTTCAGCCTGGCCTTTCCTGCTGTTGAGTGCATTGGGCTTTTTCCAGGTTTCCGACTCTCGATGTTGTTGTTAGTGTTACTTGGAACTGGTAACATCCAGTGTCTTACAGCAGTTATGTTTCTGTTAGTTAGTTTGGCCATTTCAAACGATCTGTTTCTATTTTATGTTCAAACATGGGCTTTCTTGAAAAGTCTTAAGATTTCCTTTCACGTAATAATTAGATTCTAATTGTCGATCCGTTCTTTTTGAACCACTGATGTAAAAAGGCCAATACTTGACGTGGAAACCTATAAATATTCTAATGTTCTTATATCTGGCTTCCGTACTGTATTAACAACTCTATGAGGTTTAAGGTGTTTTAGCTGTGCTTGAGGTGAATAATCCACTTTATTCTGGCCATTAAACATGGGATTTATTAAGAAGCTTAATCACAGGCGTGATGTTCTCAGTGCAACACTTTTACTGCCACAGTATAGTACGTGCCAAGGTGGATTTGTGGAAGTAGAACTTTTTCTAAATCCCCTCACTGTGTCTCTTCCACTCTCCAGCCGAGTCTCTCAGCATTACTTCCTCACCCAGAGGAGAAGTGACCCTGCAGGTCGGTTCCCCCCTCATCCTGACCTGTGAGGTGTTGGGGCTGCCGTCGGAGGTGAACTCAGGTCTGCTGGTGCAGTGGATGAAGAGGGGATCTGTGAGGAGTGATGCAGTCGTTGCCGGGGGAGTGGAGGTACCGTCATTCTCACTTCATACTTATTCAGACTGAAAAGGCTGATTGCAAGCAGCGGGACAATGTGTCTGGTTTGCGTCTTCTCATTGTAGCTGAGGTATAAATTACTCAACCTTGAGTCTTTTTTATCATCTTCAGTTTTTGTATGAAGACAAAACCTTTTACACACTTCAACATAAGACGCTCAAGTGCTGCAGCCAGAGTTTTGACACCTGAGAGAAATCACACGCTATATTCAGTAGTCACAGCTTCCACACTTGTATTTTCATGTTCAGGTTGAGGTGGCGCGCATGAGCACGGATGGCATTGTGAGCTGGGGAGATGACCTCAGCAGAGCCAACGGCGGCTCTATGGAGAAGGTGGCGGAGGGGAAGTACTCTCTGAAGCTTTTCTCCGCCCGGCCTGTGGACACGGGGGTGTATCGGTGCGTGGTGAGCGTGTACGCTGGGAGGAGCAACCCCGGCCCGTCTACACCGGCAACACTCACTCAGAAGTCTGAGGGAGTCATCGTCAATCTGAAGACCAAAGGTGAGAGGCTGATACTCTTGTCCACAGGCACACAAACTGAATCTCATCCAGTGAATATAAGCATACAAACAAATATTTGTATTTGAAAATGACCACAGTCACTGGGTCTTATTTAATGTCCATTTTCTGTTGTATCTGTAAAATGAAAGATTCATAGCTGCTCCCAGAATATTATTTCCAATACTTCCTATTTTTGTCAACAATGGTTTTTACCACAAAAGGATTGTTTATCATTTAAAGTGATAATTTACAAACCACTTCCTTTCCCAGACGTGGCGGTCTCAGCTGTGGCTCAGCTCCCTCGCGGTCCCCTGTTAAAAAGAGGCAGCACCATCACCCTCATCTGCAACGCCACTGTGAAAACCACAGGTCCTGCCCAGGTCCAGGTTCAGTGGCTGCGCTGGCCAATCCCCGAACCCGTCGTCAGGGGTTCGGTATCCGACGGTGCTCCACCCGATCCACCTGTGGTGGAAACCCCAAGACTGATCGCTGCTCTCATGCACGATGGAGTTGTGAACATCCACAGCAACGGCAGCGAGGTCAGCGTCGACCGCTTGTCCGCTGTCAGCTACAGACTGAGGGTCCACCAAGCGGCGGTAGAAGATCAGGGCATGTATGCGTGTCACGCCGAGGTGTGGGGTCAGGATCCACATGGAGGCTGGTACTACACGGGAGTCAAAGCAGAGTCTAATGCATTGAACGTTTATCTGTATGCCAGAGGTTAGTGTCTCATATTTGAATCCTAGTTTTAAATGAAAGCATTACAGCAGCAGACCTTGTTTGTTTTTATCTACAGCTTTTTGTTTTTCCACCTTTGTTCACTTAGAACTGCTCCATAATTATTTATTTATGGTTTATTTAATCAGGACAGATACCGTGTGCATACTGTATCATAGTGTTTATAGCTTTTAATTTGCAAGAACTATTCCTAGAGGGACTTATATTGTTAAAGTAATTAACAGAAAGATAAAAGATAGAGATAAAACATGGGAACAGGGCAAAACACAGGATATACAAAAATGGTACAGTCCAAATAAATCAGCCTGATGGAGCATGTGCAGCTCTTTCACTTTGCTTGTCATGATTTAATCCTTTTTTTTTATTTTGAGATCAAACTGGCAGATCGAACACAGGAATAATCCCTGTTCCCTGTCACTCACATTTCACTGAATGTTCCAGCGTTTACTCTGAACCATGAATGTTATCTCCCCTGGTTTTTTTCTTTTTTAATTAATTAATATGATTCCTATCCTTCTTTCCTCAAACACTGCAGACCACTGTTTGTCTTTTTATGCTTCATCTCACTTGTCCCTGCCATGTGATTTCCTGACGGCAGTCATTTTAAAATAATGACAAAAAACCATTTGTGGTTTTTGGGTTTTGTTTATTTTCTTGAATAATTATTTCATGTATGAAAAACTAGTATAAATGCATCCTAAAGTCTGTTTAAGTTGGTCCACAAATACCCAGTGTGTATGTGTTAGTTGCTACCCTACTTGTTTAACTGAGAGTACATGGGTCTTTAAATAGGTTACTCCTAATAATTGAATCCCCATAGTAAACATACTTTATAGTTTATGCAGCACCACAGTCCATTAACTTGGTCAGCAATGCGTTTGTTGTTCTGCAGTGTTCAGTTTTACATCACCGCATCATTTCGTCTTATTTCCCCAGCTGGTGACCTCCTCCTTATCCCTCTGGTCGTCGGAGTCTCTTCCGCCTTGTTCGTGGGCATCGTCATCATCGCTACGGTAACCTGTTGCTTCATGAGCCGCCTGGCAAAGCAGCGGGCTCGGAAATAGGTCGTCCCCCTTTGCCAGTTGTCTGAAAGCTGATTGGTCATGAAGAGGCAATGCACAGGACACGATGGATTAAATGGCCAAGAACTTACTTTTCAAACGAACTGAGTATAAAAAGTATTTTTGTCACAGCGATATCGGATTTTCTTTTGATTTTTTTTGTGTGTGTCCTGACCTACCTGTTTAACAATCACTGCCAAGTTGTTTTTGTATTTTCTTGTATTTTATAAACCAAACCTTCTCAGAAAAACGTCACGTACCATTAGGTGCAATATTTAAATTTCTGGAGACGCCACTTTAGCCATAACTCTCCTCTCCTTGAGTGGTTAGACTTCTTGTTTTCTGGGGGGTTATCCCGGTGTCCCGGTGTCGTCCCTTTGTCCCAACACACCTTTCTTTTTTAACTGGAAAAAGGGTCAAAGTGCAGAGGCAAGGTTATTGTGACAAGGTCAGAAGCAAAGAATGTACAGCAGGTTTGTTTATAGTCTCTCAAATGTGCAGAATCGCTCACATTCTGACTAAAGTCATGGTTCGATTGTTAGTGTACGATGCTTTTTAAGTTGTAATAGTTCAATAGTTGTTGTTTCTTCCTAAAATGTGTTGTTTCACCCCCGACGTTGTCCGTATGAACATGCATGGTAGAACCACTAGCATTGCCACTGCCAGTCACATGAATGCTGATGGGAGCAGTTCAGATCCAGAAACTTAATACGAGCAGGGACCTTTTCCGCCACTCGAAGTCCAGCACCACGCTGCATGTAAACAGAGTCTCTCTGTTGCTTAATAAGGAAGACACTGGCTGGGGACTTTGTTTTGCCAAGAGCAATTAAGAAGTAATTCTAAACACAAGCGTTCCTCGCCTGTGACCCTTCAAGGTGGAGTGTTGTCTATATTACAGACTTGTATAGATTTGACAAAAAAGGAAAAATGGAATAGATGTCCATGATGCACTGACTGAAGTTTATTTGAGCTGTTTTATTTTTCATTATTTAAGCTATGCTGTATTGCTATATTTGTCTTTGACAGAGCTCCTGTTTTAAACAGCGTTCTGCTCTGCTCCATCGAAGCACTTGGAGAAAAATTGTGACCCTGTTGGTCTGCGTCGATTACTTGATTTTCCTGCAGCAGGAGCGTTTGTTTTTTCATAGCTGCTCTTGACCCAGAGGTTTTTATTTTTCTTCCTCTGCTCCGAGATACAGAAATTGTATTGTGAAGAAAAATCCCCATTTTCTATTTTTTTTTTTTTTTTCCACACTGAGTCACAAGAAAACCATTGTATTTTGTGTTTCGGTTACTTGTCCCCGAGGTGAAACTTTCCTCAGCACTGCAGTCATATGACTAGATATTTTCACTCTCACTGTGGTCATCATTATAACAAACATAGTTGCTGAGACCTATGATGTCTGTAGCTCCCATTGCTAGAGGATAGATTTACTACTTGGAAAAGAAAAAGATGGTCTAATCCAATATGCAGCTCTCTAATTGAATTATTTTCTAAATTTGCTTGCACTAAGTTATACGTTACTGTCTTAGTGTCTCCCCATTGACCGTCTCTGTCTCCTGGTTGGTTTTCGATGTGCCTTTAGTCTAAGTCTGCCCTGTCCTTCCTATAACAGGTCCTCCCTTAACCCTCCAAATTTAAATGTTCACAAATGTTACAGAACAAACTCACATCTCAGCTTTTTTTCTTGAGCTACTTTGTCTCCCTACTGCATGATTTACACACTCTCACACACGGATGCATGTGCAGTGGCAGGACAGCGCTGACTGGCTGCAGGAATTTTAGATGGACGTGAGTGAGTATCTATCATGCTTGTCCCTTCTCTAATCCCGGTTTATAGCTGCAGCGTGTCCTGCTGCCCTTCCCCCCTTCGCTCTGTGTCTGAGGCAAATGTGGCCGTGCACAGCATGCAGCATGTGGAGACTGTCCCACGTCTAACCCTTTTCTGGAAGTCGCTCTGTTTTGTTTGGATCGTTTACTCTGGATGGTTTACTCATGCTTTAACAAACCCTGCTCCTGAATACGACTTGCTGCCATTGAAATTTATCAACATTTTTGGTCAAGTTATTTATCATGGTGCTTTGGCAAAGTTTTCAGTTGATAAAAAAACTATAAATCACACCGTCACTCTGTTTTTTATTTATTTCCTATGTTCATCTGATGTTAAAAAAAAGCCTGTTTTTTCAGCAGAAGACATTTGAATGTTCATGTTGGATGCCAGTGCAGGACATTCTGCGGGGAGGAAAATAATCCACTCTGTGTGAGGAAGTGTTCATGTGCTCGTGGAAAAATATTTTTTCCATCTATATAGACTGAAAACAAACCAAAGCATTTCTGGTGGTTGCTGTAATTCCTAAGATAAGCCCTGCCAACAGTTCAGGTTAACTCTCAGTGCTTCGTAAAGCAGACATTTGTCTTGTGTGGTCGCTGAATAAGACTTGCATTTGCTTGACTCGGTATTAATGGATCTATTTTATTCCGGCCATGCTGCGGAAATTCCTGATCAAACCCAAAAACAAAACTGGATTTTTTTTGTCCTGTCCTGATAAAACCCAAGAAGAGAAGTAGAAGTTGTGAAAAGCCTGTGGTTAAACATTAAACTGGATGCATTTACACTGCCTCTATTACTCGCTCAATATGTTGTATCACAGCTTTCATCTCATCAATTTAATACAATATGTAGTTGAGTGAGCGCATCACAGATACATAATTAATAACGGGCTGTCAGCTCACTGCCCACGTTTAAAGTGGATGCTGAAATCTCACCAGGCAACAGTTCTGTCACGTAGACATCTGCACATCTGAATTACAACTGAAAGACAAAAATGACGGGTGTTTCTCTCTGTTTATCCAGCAAAGACAATGTTTCAAATTGGATCAACAACATGTTCAGTTTTAAGTAGAGTTAATACAAAAATACTCATATCTGAAATGACTTGTCCGTCCTGCTGTCTCACTATTATGGTGTGGGTGTCAGTTTACGGAGCATTACATCACTTATGCAAACACTGTTCCAATGATAATCCTTCCTCTCCTGTATGACTTCATAGGGAAACGACCGGCAGACACAGAGGCTTTGTGGTCACCTGATAAGATGTGTTTCCTGTGGTTGGTTGGTCGATGAACCTGCTCCTCTGATCAATCCCATGCCGTCTCAGTGACAACTAAGGCAGGATTACAAATGCAAATGCAACACACACATACACACACGCACACACGCACACACACACACTGCAAATGCTCTGCAGCAAAGCCTGCTGCTGACATTGATTTGATTCACAGATGGAAAACCGAGGACACTTTACTGTTACAAAATGAACGAAAAAATGTAGTTTTTAGAGTCATAGCTTCAGAAAAAAAATACACAAGAAATAATAAATTAATAAGCACACATATAGTCTACAACAAACTGTCATTTGGTCTGGGATGGGTGGTTAATAAAACATTTAAAAATAAACATTTTTTAACACTGTAAATTTTGTTCAATCTATGGACCAGATCATTCCTGTATAACTACAAAGGCTGCGTCAATACACTCCATCTATCGCACAAAAATCCTGAATCAATGATCTAATCATTTATTCCTGGGCCATAACCTTCATCCCCAGACGATTTAGTCAAAATGCATCTTTTACTTTTGAGTTATGCTGCTCTCAGACAGACAAACAAAACATAAGCTCCTTGGCAGAGGTCAAATAAAAATATACAGACAACTGTACATACAAAAACGTTTTTTTTTTGTTGTTTTTTTTGAAATACAGTCTTTTCAGCAGCAGATTCATCACTGGTAGCTGCAGGACCAGGATCGAGGGATCACCAGCTCCCAAAACGTATTCTGATACAAAAAACAAAACAAAAACAGGAGTTGTATTAATTAACATCCATCTATTGTTACATAGTAATCTTAAACATCTATTTTTAGACAGCTGTTCTCTGTGTTAAGCCTGTGTGTGTGTGTGAGAATGACAGCACAGGCTGCAGAGGAGGCCTCAGCAGAGGAAACACTGTGGTTCACAGAGGAGTAAGAAGTACAGCTGTGTCCAGCTGTCATGAAAATCCGACACATCTGCGACTTCATCAAACTCCCCCCGGTGTTTGGGGCGGGGGGGGGTATGGTGGTTAAATACATGTCAGAGTTTTAAAAATAATCACTTACTCGACACATGTTACTCTACTCACACGTGTGTGGTGTTATCGCTGCACAAATAAGTCAACGCACAAATAAGTACTGTCTAATTGCGTCAGTGTGATGCAGAGAACAACTGTCGATTTGTGTAGACAACGACACGGCGTGGAACATTTCTTGTGTCCGCGCAGCTTCTTCTCACTGAGCTTAAATCTGTCGAGCGGAAAAGTCGTTTATGTCCTCAAACACCACAATAAATCAATCAGAGAAGAGACGGGTGGGGTAAATACAAACATCTGCTGGAAGATACTTTCTGTCAGGTTTTCTTAAAGTCAAATTCAATTCCAGGATAAATTTAAAAATGCATTTATTGTTGCTATAAAATATAGTGGTGTAGCTGAGTGATTGATGCACTGGAATTATAAAGAGGCTGCAGAAAGAAAACCTGCATGTTTCTCACACTTAATTAACCCATGGTAAGTTGTCATGGGAATAATACACAACTCCTTATATGGACATCTGGGGGAGTGTGTGTTTATAGGTCACATATTCAGGCATTAAAAAATGTGCAGGTTTTTTCGTCTTATGTGTTGTTGATTCAAAGTTTATTCATAGCATTTTTAGTAGTGATATAAAGTAGCAATAATTGTGCAGAAGTCCCAAAAAAAAACATTTTTCTTTTCTTTTTGTTCATAAAAACGAGCCAAATGAACTTTGAACTGTTGCGTATTTCCAAATTTCACAAATTCAATTTGATTTTAAACATTTTGTGTACTTTTTGCTCAGGTGTGTTTATATAGTTGGTGAAAATGAACCTAGATTGCCTAGGTTGTGCTGGAATAAAGCTGAAAAAAAGGATATAAGACACTACCCACTGTACTGTATGATTAAACATAGTAATGAAAAAAAAACAGTCAAAATGCTCCGTGTTCTAAGTGTTAAAGTCAGATCGTGTATTTTTTTTACAGTACATGCAGCAGACGCTGCACTGTAAGGTGAGTAGACAGACACATACCTCTTTCCGTGGACAGTGTATTTGAGCGTACCACTCCTGACAGTACAGACACACCTGCACGCCCTGGCCAAGGAAGAGACACGCCCACATGATGACGTTGAACACGGGGCTCTGGCGCTTGTCATTCATGGTGAAGTTGAACACCACTGGAAGCAAATGAGAACAAACATTTATTTGTGAGGAGTTTATCTGTGAAGAGTTGAACATTAACTCTGTGTTTGTGTTATGTCTGTGTCATGACATGAGGTTGTTTGCGGAGGGGACAGTGGGTCAGACTGGGACAGCATTTAACGAAAAAAAAAAATAGACAAACAGAGAAGATTGTTGTGTATGGACAGTGAAACCTAGAAACACAGGGTCACTTGTGCACACAGACATGTACATATGCTTCTTTTAAACATCTCAGTTCATATTAAAAGTGAAAATTGTCTGTGGTGTACTGAGTCAATACTTCACCTCCAAATACTGCAAAGAGGCAGAACATCACAGGGTAGAAGAATCCCAAACCCAGGGCCAAGGCGTACTCGTGGACGACAGCAGAGACAATGAAGACGGAAAGCATGCCAGCTGTTCGGAATTTCCTCTTTGACAGCTGCAGGGATCAGAGAACAGAACAGAGAACACGTCAGGGTTTCGGTCAGAGTTCAGGGGTCACTGGGATTTCAGGACGAGTACATGGTCTTACATGTGACATGTAAGTGTGAAAAATAAAACCCATGCATCACTGCTTTGTTTGTCTATTTGTCTCTTGTGTGGCAGGACTTACCAGTAGGAAGTCTCTGTATCCGTAGTAATACAGCCAGTCATGAACCACCACATTCCAGGTACGGTAGTAGTTGGCAAAGGATGTAGAGTTCCACCAGTCCTGCAAATTTATAAAAAATAATAATTATAACATGTATATGGATCAAAAAGTATTAAAATATTATGTTCAACTAAACGAAGGATTTTGATGATGTATCTTGATTAAAAGTATGTCAAAATATGTTGTCTCTGAAGCTGAGTGACTGACATGATGCAATATTTGACATGTGGAAATTTTTGCTTATTTTCTGTGTCATCTTTTAACTGGATGGATAACCTCGAGGTATTATTTGATTTTGAAAGCAGAGTAAACTTTGGCGACATTCGATTGTGTCACCAGTCCTCAAATGACTCGAATAAAAGGGCAAAGAGAAAAGAGAAAATATCTAGGATTATTAAAGCACAGGGCTTATTTATCACCGTGTCATTAATGATTGTGAATCCTCAGAGGAGACGTGACGCCACAACAACAACACATCAACCATGCCATACACACCTTGTAGAACATTCTGTCAGCGAAACGCAGCAGCTCCCCAAAGAGGTTGAGCCAGCAGTGCAGAAAGGCAAAGAAACACAACAGAAGGAGCATAATACCTGAGACACACAAACAGAGTGGGTGTAAATACTCTTTTACTTGTGGCATTGCTCCCTGTTTTCACATAAGAATTGTAACTGAACACTGAAGCTTTTGTAGCAGCACTTACTCGAAAGGCTATTCACTAAAAGAGGGTAATAAAACATGCCGTGTCTTTAAATGACCTGCATCTGATTACAGGATTGCATAATAGCATCTTAAAATGGATCACCACCATCATTCTTGATTTACGCCTGACGTCCTGCTGCATGCCTGGAAAATCCACTTGCACTACAAAAACAGCCACAATAAGCACAATACCTGGTAATATTGAGTGGAAAACAGCAAGAACCATTGTCCGAATAGTAAATGTCTGGTTGGTCTCCGATCGGAAGACGGGCACACAGAGGCGCACGAGGATGAAGTAACCGTAAAACAGGCAACCCAAGATCTACAAAGAGATAATCATCAAAAAACATTTACAGTCATACCTTACAACAAAAGAATTATAAAATACCAACAATTAAAGCTATTAACCGCATGTAGTTTAAGATTTCATTGCTTATTCCAGCTCAGTATGACAGTGAAAGTGTCAAAGTTTACCATGGCGAGAGTGCAACCAACATAATTCCATCGTATGTGGGTGTTTCTGTGAAGAAGAAAAGAGAGCACGCTGTGTGTGAATGGGATTCCAATGGAGCTACATCATACTGTTATTTATGTTATATTTCATATTGCTTGATGACATCAGCTGTTTTTATTCCACATGGACATGATGCATTTTTCAAACACAAGGATTGGAAATGCCAACGTGCTTTTCAAACCACATCTTCGAGTGATGATTTGTACATATCTGCTTGTAAAAGGTTCTTACATTAAAGCTGCTGAAATACATGTTAAAATGCCCAGTGTATAACATAAGTAGATTTGTTAATTTCTTCATCCTTATATTTATTTAAAAAGTATACTTGCATACACTTGTATGTAAGACATCAACGTATCCAAAAGAGCTTTAACAGACATTAATATTCTTTTTTTTTTTAGGAAACCTCTCTTGAGTAAGAAATCCTGACCACTTCTTTGAATGACAGTTTTTTTTTGTCAGTTTGAGCAGCAACAATAACATGTTATGTCTCACCGGGGGTACGACTCCCTGTAGATGAGTGTAGGACAGAAGAGGAAGTACAGGTAACTCGATAATGTTGGGAATTTGGGAGCTTCTCCTGCAAAAAAACAGACACTAAAGTAAGTATGACCATCAAAGTAGAAGAAATCCATTTTTCCAAAAAATCTGGCAAGGGAATTTGTAGTGACGGGTTTACTTCAGTCGATAAAAAAGAGCTAAAATTGCTCTGAGGTGAAAATGTACGTATGCCACTTGCTTCTGCCTGCTAATACAGCAGCAATTAACATTTCATTGCTGAACTGCGAAGCAATTCTGTGCCTAAATGGAGAAATTTGCCAACTAATTACTGTCTTTGAAGTTAACTGATTTGGGTTTATTGCCAAATCGTTAAGCCATTAAGCCAAATGATCTACTCTAATGTTTATAATATCTTTCCCTGACTGCTTTTGCTGTACTTCAGTCTAGTTTTTCACTCTGGCTGTCATTTAAAACTTATGAAAGGTTATTTGTATTTAATACAAACATGTGAATATTATACAAAACTCATGCGGGTATTTGCAGTTTTCATTTATAACCTCAGATAAACCAAGTCAAACTGTGAAGTTTTTATTTTCTTCTTGGCAGTGAGTACATATTCATATTCCTGACTATTGGTTTTCTGCCCCATGTTTCATCGATTTATCTTTCATTAATAGACTTTTAAAACAGAGCTGCTCCTATATACACATACTCTCCCGGTTGTTTATGTGTTCTGTATACGTGTATTCAAGGTTAGTTTCACTTCAGCATACATCATTAGACGGTGACCTGCTGAGATCTGTTTTAGTCATTTTTCTCCAGTGTCTGGTGAGTGCCATTGTGAGTAATGATGCTGCCTGAGGAGTAAATACACCCTACATCAACACAATACAGTACCTTCCTTTGGCGTATTCTTCATTATAGCGGGAGCAGTTTCTCTGATGAAGGAGTAGCTCTTCATCACGAATCGAATCTGTGGGGAAATTGATACAGATAGATTTGAAGTAAGACAATGATGTATCGGTAATATTAGTTTCTGCGTCATCCGTCTCCATTTCATTCTCGGGCATGGGTGGCGGAAGAGGACAGTCTACATCATTATGGCCTCATTCCACAGTTCAGGTTTGGTACACATTGACCAAACAGTATATTCCATATTTTGTGTAATCATTTCTCCCGTGTAGCTCTGAAACACATCATTGTATCACAAACCGCAGTTTAGGCTCGATGCATCATCAATCTGCAAATAGCGGGAAACCACTTCCTCCATTTGCACAGCTGAGTGGTTTAAAGTCGTTTGTGCAGCAACTCGACAGCTTCCGAATAACAAAGACACTCCAGGTCAGATAAGGATTCAGGTCGAAGTTTCCCAAAAGCATCAAAGCAAGGGAGATTATCTCGCTTTCATTATCTTAGAGCTCAAATGGGTCTGTGAGGCCAGGGCTGGTGTAATAAAGAGGATGAAGAGGGTTTTCCAGCATGGCAGCACCCCTGTCTTTTTTAGTGGAGTCCAGTTGGAAGGCTGCCACCTCTGACCAGCAGACTCTTCTTATCACAGTGCTCCTGCTGGTGGCAGGGCTGCTTTTATAATTTTGGAGTACCAATTAATGTAATTTTATCTACCATTCATTGTATTTTAATTATATTATTATGTCATTCCTGGTAAGAATTTATAGGCCTGGGTTCTAAGCAGCTGTTCACGTGGCAATAAAATCCTGCACGTGATAAAATCACACTGCAGGAATGAATAAAAAATGTGACAAATTTAATGAACCTTTAAATCATTGAACAACCCGACAGTTTTCTACAATGATGATGCACCAAGCTCAGCCCTGCAGCCCCACCCTGGTTTACCATGGACATGGAAACCTAATGTTAGCCTTTGCTAAATCAAGCACAATAAATAAATAAATAAATAAATAGTGTTCACTTCTGCATGTAAATGAGAAATCACATTCTGTATTTTAAGAGTCAGGCAGAATAAAAGTGGTTTGTTGTGCGACTCTGCACTGGAACTGAGTATAAAATATTGCATCAAGGCTTGTCAGTATCAATGAGTCACAGAAAATGACATTCAGACTTGTGTGATCTTGTTTTGTCGTTTGGCATGTTTACAGTTCTACTGATGTAGCTGCTTTTGTTTATGTGTTTTAGCAACTGACACAAACACAGGTGAGCACAGCTATTTGCATTGATCTGTGCCACAGGTGCACCCATGGTCAACTGCCGTGGGAATAATACACAACTCCTTATATGGACATCCTGAAGGGGGGGTGTTTATAGGTCACATATTCAGGGTTTAAAAAATGTCGTTTTTTTTTTAATCTCAACCACCATATGGTCATCATCAAGTTATGATTCATTTTATATCACATTTTTAGTCATATAAAGTAGCAATAATTGTGCAGAAGTCACAAAATAGACTGGTTTTCTTTTCTTTTTGTTCATATAAACGAGCCAAGTGAACTTTAAACTGTGATATATGCTCCGATATTAAACATTTTGAGTACTTGTGGCTCAGGTGTGTTTATATAGTAATTTTTTTTCCCCATCAGATGGCCTATAGCTTGTGCTGAAAGGATATAAGACACTCTATATTGCACATTCTTATAGCCTCTGTATGTTTAAACATAGTAATGGAAAAAAGCAGCCAAAATGCTCTGTGTTCTAAGGGTTAACCATATCCAGATGACTAACCCTAACCTTAACTTAGCCTTAAGTCTTAGACCATAACTTAATGACTTCCTTCAGTAATGAACTTCTGTCTAAATGGGACCAGGTTTTGGTCTCTATGAGGACTAATGATCCTGACAAGGTCAGCTTTTATGCCAGAAAACATCCTGAAGAGGTAAGAGATACAAGTACATACATGCATACAAGTGTACACACACTCTCACACACACACACACACACTGACCTGCTCCAGTATCACAATGAACCGTGAGGCTGGTGGCAGCTCGTGGTTGATAACCACGTAGATCGGTAACAGTCCGAGAACGCAGGTCTGTGCGGCAGACAAGATGAACCCTATCCCCAGTGAAAGCCCCAGTTTGGAGGGGAAGACGTGGTAGACTGATCCCCAAAACCCGAGGGAGTAGTAGGGAACGAACAGGGTGTAGACAAACATCACAAGCCAGGCCTGGATGACTGTGCCCAGCTTCCCAAAGGCATAGAAAAGTAGGTCAAACTCCAAGACCAACCTGAGGTTTGGGAGAAAAGGAAGACAGGTGAGTCAAGGAAGAGCATTATACTATATAAGCGAGTATGTTTATGTTTCTATGATGACACTGATGATAATACCTGAGGTATAATGACCAAGAAAATAACTGCTTGTCAGTGCCATCAGGGTGATACTATATTTTAGTTTTGAACTGGGCGATGATATGATATTAAAGCATAAATGCTGAAAAGACCCCTCTGTTGATGATAATAATACAATAAAAATGCCCTCTCTTTGCAGCATGTCAGAAGATTTGCTTTAAATTCAACACACGACTACATTCCGGAATATTATTTTTCACCTGATCAGTTTACCATATCAAAATCAATGCTAACTGAGGGGGGGAATTCATCAAATCCTTTGCGTACACCAGAGTTGCCTCGTCTGCTGCCACGTGTTGATGTGAGGTGCATCAAAATTTATCACGACCGTGCTGCCCAAGGCAGCGGCAACACAAATACTGGGAGGGATTGACAGCACGATCAGCTGCCAGAAGAGCAGAGCAGTGGGGCAGATGATTGACGTGAGTGAGAAGTTTGTAAACGCTTCAGGATAAAAAGATTGCAATGATTGGATTCATTCATTCATTCATTTCAGAGTGATGAAGTTTGGCAACATGTGACACACCTGCCCTGGTCAATGTAGTCGACAGCCAGCGTGCTCAAGAAGAAGATGAGCAGCACGGCGATGAACATGTGGTAGATGGTTCTGATGTGATTGATCTCAAACAGTTCACTGGTGGACAGGAAGACAGAGACAGTAAGTATAAAGTAATATAAAGATTAAAAACAAATTAATTATGCTGTATTCCTTTATGTCCATATCTACATCTCAGTCTGTTATTTGGTCTTGTGATGTGACAAGCTCAAATTTGTCAAGTTAATCAATAGAAAACACATTTCTTAGAGGGTTAGACATAACTTGACATACATTTTTTTTTTATTTAAAACATTTTATGAAACAACTGTTTATATATATAAATATGTTGTTATTATGTATATATACACACTGAATAGGAAATCAATTGTCAGTCAGTCTTTTGCACTTACTCCAACAGTGATGGTCTGTCCATAAACACTTTGCCGTCATCCATTTTCTGAGATCTGAAACAAAACAAGAAGAAAAAACATCTAACAAACGTGCTGCACAGTCAAGGAGATGTGGTTTAATAGAGTCAAAAAATAAATAAATAAAATAATTAAATGTGGAACTTTGAAAACACAGAGTCGGAACCAGAGGGGGGTTATAAGGGGGCTCAGCCCCTCATTTGGATTTGGCTTCCTCTCTTTTAGTTTTATACATCTAGTAAAAATGATTGAGTACAGGAAATGATTGGCTCAGATACATGTGACGACTGTACTGTTTGTGCTGTTCTATTGAAATACAGCGGAGGAAATCAGGCAAGACAGCCCGAAATGGAAGTTTTTATTATTTGACCTCATCTGGCCCTCGACCTGGACACAGTTTTTAATTTCAGCCCCCTCTGTTAGTGAGTTTGACACCCCTGCTGTAGAGTATCGAGCAGACCCACAAGAAATCCTGTGCATTCTTCTGCTCCTCACCTTTTTGGCATCTTTCCATTTGCAGTCGGCTGAATGTTGGTGAAGGGCTGGATGGACTCAGCCAGAACTTTGTCAAGAACATCACTGAGCTGATCCTGAACCTGCTCCAGGACTTTTACCTTCAACTTCTGCGAGAGAGAAAAAAACATTAGCGATATTAGTTTTTGTTCCTTCAACCGACACACACACAAGGGACTGATCGTGTCCCACATATGCACATTATACCGAATTCAGTTTGCTCTGCGCAGTCATAACATTTTTCTTCTTCTCATGATTAAAATAGGGGAGACAGTGTGGCTATGGGAAATGAATACCTGTGCATGTTTCTGCCACTGTCTCAGATCTTCCTCCTGCACCTCACCCTGACTCCCAACTGCAGAGAAAATACAGGTTTTATATAATAATGTATCTGAACTACCAAACAAAAAATATTATAGCTCATATTTCTGCAGCTTGTCCAACAAACAATTTAGTTCAATGGGCTTTAAATAAGGTTATTAAAAATTATGTAATTTTTACAACACAGATGAAAAACACATACACACATTTCTATTATAATATTATGCTACATTCATTTTTTTTCTTCTATTCTATATATCTGTAGGTAATTACATGAGCAAACACATGGCAAAAAATAGACAATAAAACAATATTCACTATGAAATTATAGACCCTACCATCACTGGAGGGGTCATCTGACTGACTGGCCTTAATGTTGCGGCGCCACGGTCCCTTACTTGTCTCTGTGGTCGTCATGGTTACCACTAGAACACACAGTATAATTAACTGAGACAATGAGTGAAAGATCATGTGCATATCAAAGTAAAAATTGCATAAAAATTTCACATGGAGCCTGTGGGACTGATGAGAAAGATGTGGAAAAACCTCAGAGAAAATAACATGGCTAATAACTTCATATTATACAGGTAGCTCATGTCCTGTATGTTAAAGGAATACTTCAGCGATTTGCATGTAGCTTTGTATTCTAGTAATACAAAGCTACATGCAAATCGCTGAAGTATTCCTTTAAGACGAATAACTGATATCAAATCAAATGTTTTCGGGGCCACATCTGGTGTAGTCCTTGTGCTGATAAATGGGAGGGTTACATCGGGAAGAGCATCCAACACAAACACAATATCTGTCAAATCAATCAATTGTGAATTTCTCTGTGAGATGAATAAAGTATCTATCTATCTATCTATCTATCTATCTATCTATCTATCTATCTATCTATCTATCTATCTAAATGAAATGTGCAGATCATCCACTCTGGTGAGAAGCTGAAGGACAAAAAAAAAAGAAAAGAAAAGGAAAAGTGCTTTAATATTAAACAAAACTAAGTGCAACATGTGCTTGAAAGTTCCAGCGTGTATAGCGGCACAGCAACAATCTTTTACTCCATGTGATTCATTACAAATTTACCCTTTGTTGAGGTTTGATGATTTCGAGCCAGGAACTATAAATTGAGAGATTACATCAGGTCACTGGCTCATTGCCGGCAGCTTGCCTCACACTATAAAAAATTAATATTCCTGATGAGCACCAAAGTACGGGAGGTGAGATTACTCACATGAATCCCAAATTGTGAAAGTGCTCACTGTTCTGAAAGCATGATCACACGCTGTGTGTCAGTGGGGTTTGAACTGCAGTTACCTCCACTGGTGTAAGCCGTGGTTATTTTGGGTCAAGTCAAACGTAAACAATGAGTCTCCAGTGGAAGTTCACTCGTTTTCAGATAAGACACAAGTGTGACGGAGAGATTGAGTGCTATAAAGACACGGCGTGACCTCATTTTCTAATCCACGACGTTTGGTCGCTCGTGTGCAGAAAATGTCAAATTGCAGATGAGCTTTGAGCGGAAATACAGATAATGTATGACGTGATGGCGGGGGGGGGGGGGAGATTAAGAAAAACATGTTTTTGAAACAGATGAGTCATTACGTAACAATTCTGTGCAGAGTTACGTTTCAGATATGACTGTGAAGTCACTCGGATCAGTCTATCCTCAGGAATGCTGATATGGGCAACTGAACTACAGTAAACTCAAGCTTGATTTCTATTTTCTACGACACACTGGGAACGTTAAGGTTTAAAATTCAAATACCGAGTATTAGGCCTGGATCACTGATTACTTGATAGTATAATTTAAAGTCTAAAGTTCTTTTATAGTAGATCTTTAGACATATTATCTTCATTTTGTGGCTCTACATTCATTTTATTTGGGTGGAGAGAGGACAAAAATGACTCTTTTTATCTTAAAGGTTACAGACCCCTGTCCTAAACCAAACTTTGTTATGTTGATAATGGGTATTTGATACATTTAGTTATAGCTCCAACTTAAAATATCTAAATGGTGAGTCCATCTGAGATCATTCTAATCAGATCAGACAGGATATATAATCAGATAGGACATCTTCAGTGTCCCCACAGTGTTTGTGAGTGAGTGCCTTATCTTTTTAGAGGAACAAATCAATGTTGCATTGACAGACTGTGTCATTCTGACAAACGTGAAGTGATTAAATCCCACATTTCACGTTTAAAGTGATCAGAAAACGTTTTACTAAGTCAGTCATCGGTAACAATGAATTTACCTTATACTGGATTTTTGTCAGTTTTAAAACAACAATTTGTCGAAATGTGCTGAAATCCTAATAAAGGTGACAGATGTCAGATGTGTCAGGCTCATCATAAACAATGCCGTTGTGTTTTTTGTCTGTACTCACGCTGTCTTGTTGCCTCAGGCTCGGTCAATGGTCCTCAGGGCGAGAGGCTGTTTCAGTCAATGATTCCGAACTGAGACGACTGCTGGAGCAGGTTTAAGCAAGTCTGTGTCACAGTCTATTTTGTTTGGTGTCCTCTCCTTCCCTCGCTGCTTTTTTGAACCTTGTCCTATTGGCTGACACGACAAACCCTCAGGTGTCCAACCCCAGTTCACCTTTGACCACTTCAAAATATACATTGGCAGTGATTCGCTTTTCTTTCCTTTTGGAAAAGGACTGTTTTAAACTTCATTTACAGAGAAGAGGGAACATAACTTAGCTGTCGTGTTATTTTGTGACATGCAAACGAATATTTTTACAGCATCACAGTTAGATTACAAAGCAGTCACTCCCCCGAGGATTGTAGCTTACACAACTCAACACCAGTGAACTAAGAAAAGCTTTGCAGTAATGAATTGAAGAAGACATCTTGTTTCCTGCAGTTAAAGTTTTTAAATGGATAAAATTAGGATATGTATAGATCCCGAGGGGATAGATACTTGTGAGAAGTTTTTAGGAGATAGAACCCAAATCATACATGATTGGTTATTCAAAGGGGAAGCTATGACCAAAAGGGAATACTTACAGATTACCTTCCAGTGGAAATAAACATGTGTATATGAAAGTAGTCATAGACACGATAGAGTTCAGTTTGATATCATTTGTGTTGTGCAATCGCATAGTTTTCTGTCCTAGTTTTAACCCTGGCCAGTAATTGCAACAAACATTCCATCCCTGTTTGTCTTATCATCCGTGTTTTAAACTCTCACATCAAGTTGTGAAATATTTAAAACACTAGGGGAGTTTGGTGGGTTTTAGAGTACTAAGGGAGTCCTAATTCTTTAATTCACACAAACATTGTAAAGCTGTACTGATTGTTCATGCATTATTGAACAAAAAAAAATCTATCTACTTTAGCTCAATGAGGATATTGTCAGGAAAGTGACATGTGTGCTTTTATTTTGAAATCCACATTATGACACATGTTCTGCTATGTTATTATCATTATTATTATTTTGGGGGCTCTGAATTATTGTAAGGAGGAGGGGGAAATAAATCAACCACAAGTGAGACAACATTAATATAGATAAGCTCTTGCCTTTGTTTTTACTGTGCACCAGACTTAACCATGAGTCAAGGTGACATTTTGAAGTGCAGCATTTTCTTTTTGTTGCTGCTGATTAGTTTTGTGTCCTGAGACGACACCGAGATAAATCGCACGTGCTGATTTTACAGCTGGTTTTATCAGTGGGAATTTTCTGTCAGTGTAGATATGTTTTTCCATAGAGAAGTAGAAAAAGCTGCTTCTTTTACATGCTAAAAAGAGATTTAAGACAGCGTAGTAATGATATGTACACAGTTTCATCTTTATTGAAAGTTGTTTTTTTTTTTTTTTATCCCTATAACAGCACTGTTTCTCAGCAGCTACAGGAGAGAACCGCATGCACTAGATCACACACTAGAAACCGACCAACATACGTACAAACACAGACATGTTGCCACTGTCGTTTTAAACCACTCAGTCATTCTCGTCATAGTTCTACTTCTGTATACGTAGGCTACAGCGTCACATGTTACGGACCTTGTCATATATATATATTTTTTTTAGATTGGTTACAATTACTGAAAGACAAACAGTCAACAGAAATATGGAAAATAAAATCCACACTCGGTCGTTCAAACATTTACAGCTCAGTATACAACCATAACGCATGTGAGGAGAATAGCTGCAAAAACAAAACACATTTACATTCAAGTCATAGTTTCTATGCGTTATTTAAACACAGTACGTAAAGTCTTCTTCTGTTTTTTAGGGTTTTACCCTTTTGTAAATTAGACTGCTGCAATATCGGAGCTACTCTGAGCAAAAGAAACGAAGCAGAACAAAAGGAGGAAAGGTGTTGAAAATAATGTGATAAAGTGCACAATGTATTTTTAATAAGCCTCAGTATAACAGAACAGAGAGTACTGCGTCAATTCCACCCTGTACTTCAACATCGCACACACAGATCAACACTTAGACACTTTAACTAATGGGGGGGGGGGGGACAATCTTTAGAAAACTAAATTTCAAATGATCAGATTTACTAATACATAATATTTCATATAAAATATAGAAACAAATGATTTCAATGATACTGCATCTGATTTAATCCTTTGCTTCGACATCCTGGATTCATGTTATGGTCAAAATATGAAAAATGAAATAAACAGTGCTAATATTGTGAAACCGTATAAAATATACTGTACTTTGGGAACATTGTAAGAAATGTTACATACACTATAAAGTGCTGCAGGGTGAACTATACTTTACCCCCCTTTCAGGTATGTGCACAATCTCAACTTCGTCATGAAATTAAAGTATTTTTTTTTTTTTTTTTCATATTATTGAATTTAGCCAACACCTCTTGGTCCCCTGATATATACATAATTATACCTTCCCTTTTGTGCTTCTTCCCTGTATTTAGTAGGTGTCAAGTAAATATTTTAGATGTCACTTGCTAGTTGTGATCTAGTGCTTTACTGGTCTGTACAAAAGGGTTTCTGGTCCTTTTCCACTATGGTCCCAGCTCGCCTCGCCTCGCCTCGCCTCGCCTCGCCTCGCCTCGCCTCGCCTCACCACAGCACGGCACGGTTTAGGTTGGTTTTCCACTACAAAAATACCTACTCAATGTGGGCGGAGTCATCGTTGCACGGCTGCGTGAAACTGCGGTGACATCGTTTACACGCGATACACAAACAAGTGACTAGAGACTTGTAAAGCAGTGTAAAAACCACCACAGTGAATCATTACAATCAGTTAATTAAAACTATTTAATTATGTCACTGGACAGAAACACAGCGGCAGGGTCAGTGACCGTTAAATATTGAGATTTTAGACATTTCCCTGGTAGTTGTTGGAGATTAACCCACGCTTTTAGGATTGTTATGTCTTTTTAACTGATCTGCAGTTCGACATTTTTGACGGCACTCTGACCAATCGGTGGCCGGCAGTCTGACGACGTCACGCACAGTACATGCTCTGGTGAGGTTCCAAGCGTGCTGAGTAGGTACTATGGTAGTGGAAACGCAACTTAACCATGCCGTGCCGAGGCAAGGGGAACCAGTGGAAACACGCCAATACAGACACACACACACACACACACACACACGCATAAAAACCTCATCCCTTCACTGTCACCTCTTCACTATCTCATCCTGACTGGTCGATCAGGAGGTTTACAGTGTGTCAGCTCTAATACTGCACGCAAGTAACACAGGATATGTAATATAACTGCATTTTGGGGTCAATGGTCACTTCACTGGTGGGTGAGGTGCTACACCTGAGTATGTGTGTGTGTGTGTGTGTGTGTGTGTGTCAGTGTCAAACTGAATTATCTGCTGATAACCTACAATAACCCTCATTGTCCAACAAAGCTCATGACTCATTATGGATCATCTTTAAATGATTCACTCTAATCAGGGCTTTGGTTTCAGTCTGAGGCGGGCTCACAAAGAGCCACGCAATTAATCAACCCCCCCTAACTAATTAATGTTGGAGCAACAGCTGCGCACGAGAGTTCATTTTCATTCATTTACAGCAGCAGCGCAATAAAAAAATCTGACATCCTTACAATACGGCACACAAACACATTTACACACCTGAACAAACACAAATGCTCCACATTGACTGCGAAAGTAAATAAATAAGTGACATTGAAAATAGAGCCAACGATAAATAATTTATATTTCTTTCAAACTAGCAGTATAAAAATAGTTGCTACACATACCCTTTTTTTAAACTCTGCCATGCTTTTTGTTGAAATTACCCTTCAGGCAGTTTTTAGCGATAACCATTCATTTTGTCTCCTATAAACGTTTTTGTTTTTTTTTACTTGTTCAGATACTTTCCATATGATTTCAAACAAATGTACAACATGCTGTAGCAACTGGCCTTGACCTTTGGATGTTTCAGAATTGTATTTTAAGCAATGATTCAAATTCAGAAAAGACTCCAAAAGGTCCTGATGAGGAAAAGTGTGAGATGGTATGAGGTCTGTGTTTGTTGCCTGCATGTGTCCAGAGACTATTAACACACAGAGATGATCACAGTCTTACACTGAACAGCATGTTTCGTCATGACAGTCCCATGTATCCACATATGCTCACCCTGTGAAAGATCACTTGAGCACTAAGTTCGCCTCCTTACCTTCACAAAAGCTATATTTACTCCAGTTTGAGTAATGTTTGCTGCCATCCGAATACTTTTTTCTTTTTTTTTTTTTTAAGGAAACAATAAATTCTTGGCCTGTTATTAAATATTTATGTCCTCAGTAAAAATATACAGGCTTGTGGCCGAGAGCCACAGACAGGTTTGCAGTCAAATGATATAACACAATGACCTTTAAAGGAAGGCAATGGTGTCTGTCTGTCTCTTAGCAGGATTACTCAAAAACTACTGAACTGTTTCCAAAGAAATGTTGTGCAGGGGTTGGGCCTGGCCTAAGGAAAATCAAATGACCCATTCCATTTTAAAGCATATTCAATTAAGAGGGTGGATTCAGGATCTCTTTTCTTTTCCCTTTAACACTGCATGATACGGCATTTTTAGTATTTCCCGTTGTGTTTGAATTTGTAATGGAATGAGCTGACAATATCAAACATGCAGAATATTGCTAATTCTTTAAAGAAACATGACTAAGTTAGTTTTGACTCGTTTGCACTGGTGTTTTGACTGAAATGTTTGACGATAAGGTTGATTTACTATTGTGTTCCCTTTTTCTCGTGTATTTTTCCAAGACGATCTGAAGACTAACATCAACATGCACAGTCAAACATATAAATATTATTAAAGGGAGGCTAAAGTCCACACTATTCATGTTTAACACACATTGCTGATCCATACTCAGGTTGAATAATTATAGTAAAGATTAATTTCAGTTTAATGAACCGGTTTGGTGTCCGCTCTGAAACAGCACTGCCAGTGGTTACCCATAACACCGTCTCTTTCCCCCCTTTCTATATGACATTTCTTTGTAGTCCAGGTGATGTGTTGGAGGGTGCAGCAGCGATATGGGTGTGAGCTGCCAGGTTTTTGCAATGCAGTGCTTGCCAGGAGCAAACCAAGGGAGCAAAGGGGAGATGAGAGACAGAGTTCAGGTACAGCAGTGAGAGTATGGAAGGAGTGGATTAGCTGCATGCAGATTTACACAAGAGGCCTTAGAAAAATATCTGCCTGGAGAAAGAGAGAGAGAGAGAAACAGAGACACAGAAACAGAAAGTTAGACCAACAGTCAAGTCAGATACTTTTGAGAGAATAAGACGGCAGGAAAAAAAAGTGACAGCAGCTGGTGAGTCATACGAGCACCGCCAGAAGGAACGCATCTCAAGTCATTTTATTTCTGGTGTCTACACTGGG
Organism: Solea solea; assembly: GCF_958295425.1. Lineage (NCBI taxonomy): Eukaryota > Metazoa > Chordata > Actinopteri > Pleuronectiformes > Soleidae > Solea > Solea solea. The sequence continues at coordinate 6,333,927 of NC_081139.1, forward strand.
AGTTAGCCGTGTTTGGGAAGTGCACAGAGCACTCTGGGACCAAATTTAGATTTCTTGAAATGTAAAATTCAGCAGCAGTGTGCAAAACTCATATTTGCACTGCAGAAAAGTGTATGACGACTCTCTGAGGTTAAAATGTTCAATGAAACATTAATGTTACTTTGTTGTCCCATACAGATTTTATATTAATCCTAGACTTTAGCTACCCCAATCTGAAACAGAAGCAAATATCCCTACTTTCTGGGTATGTTTGTAAAAAAAAATTAAAAATAGTTTAAGTTCATCCTGGCTGCAGGCAGGATTACAGCTACAAACTCTCAGATCATCAGAGAGCCAAACCCAGACAGCCTCTAAAGTCGTACTAATGTTTCATAGGACACGGTCGGCTCCTGACTCAGTATATCCACTTTAACCTGTAAACGGAGCCCCTTTTTTTGAGTAAAATACTGAAGACCATGAAATAATAAACACAAATAATACAAATATTCCTGTGTTCAGTTCTGCACATGATGTGGTGCTACCAAGGCCAAGCTACTAGGCCTCTTTCAACAATGCCATGCATCCAAAAGCCATGTGGGTCTCAGGAGAGTATCCACATTTACTGTATGTGAGATCTGATGTTATCGTAGTTTGCACGTAAGCAGCGCTTTGGATGAACCATTAAATAAGTGACAACTGCAAAATTGCAAGAGAGAAAAAGTCTAGTTTCGTAGCAGTTTTTTTTATAAAACAGTTTTTCAGAACTATTGAGAGAAGCCAAACCCAGGCAGCCTCTAGATTTAGTGCACTTGTTTGTGAGTTTCCTGTGAAATTGTCTTATTGAATAATTCCCAGTGGCATATGTAGCTGATAAATCACAAACTTATTAGAGGGTGTTTCTCTGTCTCAGTGCTTTCTTACCTGCTCAGGACTATTAGCTGGCTGAGGCGTCCAGCTGCAGGCTGTACAGTTTAGCTGGGTCCTGATTGTCACAGACGTCAGTTCTGGGCACAGAATTCACATTCAGACTCATGCTACCCGACACACAAGGACAGCAGGTCGGCCGCAGCAGCAGAATCAGCATCATCACCAGACGCAGCAGCAGCAGCAGTGGCAATGGCAGGAGCAGCAGTAGCAGTGGCAGCAACAAGGGGGCAGCGATGTAGCAGAAAGACACAGCAGTGTGGAAGGAAAGTCAGTGCATGTAGGGTGACAGTGCCCTACTCATGATATTTACACATAACTGACAATCATCAAAGTCTCAGTTCTATCCATTAATCATGTCTGGCATTGACACTGAATTTAAGGCAACTGGTATTTACATCTTGGACCAAACCAATGCTTGGTTGTCCACAGCTCTGGCCTCATTTTGACCAAATTGGACCCCTCTGTTCATGTTCTCAGCAAATACATGCAACTCAGCTTTGACATGCAACGAGCACCACGAGTGAATTAAGTTTCCCTGAGAAAAATAAAAACGTCTCTTCTGGCAGCCTGAGCCTCTGAGTGAGACATTTTGGAGGGTAAATGTTTTTCAAAACCTGTTGACAGTCAGCAGGCCTCTGCTGGTGATAAAAAATAAGGTGTATCTGCAGTGTTTCTGCTTTAACAGCACTGTGGTGAGCAGGTGACAAGGTATGATATCAGCGCTCCAAAAGACCTGACACTAAGCAAAAGGGGGCAAACGTTAATAATACGCTTGCATCACAGCGTATTGGATAAATATCAGTGGCTGCAGGACAGTCATTTGACCTGTGAATAAAGCAGATTGTACCCTTTCGGTTTTCCGCCCTATGAAGACTGAAGGTTGCTCTTGAAGGTTGCTTTGACCTGAACGGTTTGCTGGACTCAGCCATCTCACTTAATAAACACAGGGAGAGGCCAACAATTTCACAGAGAGGTACTCACATGCACTGTCATGCACACGCAACAACATGCACACGCAGCTGTACCAGGGACTAGAATGAGAACAGAAAAGCTCGGATAATGCCACCACTTAACTATAGCTTCACAGGAAAATAGGCTGCTGCTATTATGTTTAAAATTTTGTGGGACAACCTTCAAAGAAAATAATAATTCAGGGCATTCCGCTGCAACACGTTGAAAATAAACCCTGAAGTGGCTCCTATAAAAATCCTACACATGGTGCACTATGGAGGTTTGAGCCTGACACCGATATAACAACATGAGCGCCTGCATCAAGACAGCAACAACAACAAAAAGCAGCAAGTGTTTTTGCAGGTTGCATAACTTGCACCATTCTTACCTGTTGTCATTGATGTCAGTGGTGTTTCCTGTGAACAGAGAGAGGCAGGCAGGTGCACAGTGAGGGGGGGTGGGGGTAGGTGGTGTGTGCATTCATGGATAGAAAAGTGGGTTTGCTACACACACACACATACCTGTGGGCTTAAATTAAACAGCCAAAAGCAAATGTTAATTCATCAAATTGGAACAAGCAGCTGCATAACGTGTCTCGAAGTTGTCGCAGAGGAAAAATCCTTGTGCACTAATTGCATTTACTGTGAAAACAACCAATATAATAAGATAATCACTGTCATAGTGGCATATGAACATTTGCTACTGGACGTGAATATAGCATCATTTCACAACAGAGCTGTGCAGACAGAATTTGTGGCAAGAGATTTCTTAGGAGGGAAATTTAAACATGGGTCTTTTAAAAAATGTCTGAACAAGCAGAACACAGTTCCCCACTTCTAAGATGTACATTGTCTCATTTGTACAACTTCTACTATACCAAATAGAAAAAGTAACTCAAGTGCTAAAAGCTCCCTGCTTCCTTGCAAAACACAAAGCTCTGCTGTTCTGCTTATTGATCGGACTGTTATGACCATAGTGAGCAGAACAGCATTTGCGTAGAAAAATGGGTCCCTGTGATGGTTCTGCTTGCAGTGCCTGGCTCGTGGTTTGCAGAGCATTTTGTGGAGCCCAATAAGATTAATGGAATTAAATGAATTGAAGTGTTTTCTGTCAATCCTCAGAGGCCGTGTTCTCACTGAACTGTCATGGATTAAACTCACAAATTACTTATAAAGTGATACAGCGTATTGACAACCAGACATGTCAATAAGGCTGGATGGTTAATAAATGAAATCAACCTGTATGCATTTATTCACTGCTGTTCATGGAGACAAGGTCATTGAATTTGATCACTCAAGGAAAAAAAAGAAGTCAATTATCAAACAAGAGATATGGGAATGTGTAGCAGCAGTTTTGTTCTTTCCTATAAGCTTTTGCTGAAATACTTCTTTCGGCTTCACCCTTTAGGAGTCGCCACAGCAGATCATCTGCCTCCATCTTATCCTATCCCTTGTGTCCTCTTCTGTTACACCAACTGTCTTCATGTCCTCCTTCACAACATCCATTAACCTTCTCTGTAGACTGTTCCTCCTGCCTGCCAGCTACATCTTCAACATCCTTTGTCAAATATATCCCTCCTCTGTGACCAAACCATCTCAACCATGTCTCTCTCTTCTTTTCCAAACCGTTGAACCTCAGCTGTCCCTCAAATATGCTAATGTAAATCTCGGCATCCATCCAGCTTAGCCTCCTGTCTTTCAGACAGTGCCACTGACTCCAAGCCATACATCATAGCAGCTCTCAATACTGTCTTGCAGACCTTTTTCACTCTTGCTGCTATCCGTCTGTCACACATCACCCCTGACACTTGTCTCCACCCACTCCACTCCACCCTGCCTGCACTTACTATAATATATATCCTTAGTTTCCAGTCTCTCATACACATTTTTCCTTTAAGCCACACACTTAGATTCCCAGTACTCCAGCTTACTTTCTCCATCTCCCTGGCTGTCCCACTTTTCCTTGCCATCCTCTTCCTTTGGATGCCCTCGTGCACTTCCTCATTCCACCACCAAGTTTCCTTGTCTTCTTTCCTCTGTCCAGAAGAAACACCAAACACCTCATTGGCTGTATCCCTCAACACTTTTTCCCAATACTCCCAATCATCTTGTAACTCGTCACTACCCATCAGAACCTGAACTTTGCACAACTGTTTTCCTTTTTCAGCTTCCACCATTTCATCCGTGGCTCTGCCTTCACTCGTTTCCTCCGCTTGGTTTCCAAAGCCTAGCCATGCTCTCCGCTGGCATCACTTTGCAGTCTCCTATCTCCTTCAGATTGCATATTCTGCATAGACTATAATCTACCTGCATATATTATTCCCTATGCTCCTCTTGTTTCCTGAAATACATATTTCACAAAATCCATGACCATCTGTCCTTCCACATTAAACTCCTTAACCCCATACCTACCCAACAATATCGTTTCCTTTACCACTCTCTCTTCGCTGGGAACACTGGCTACCACTTCATTCATCTCACTCCAGAACTCGAATAATAATTAAAAGTAATGCCTGTCTTAACATTACAAATATCACTAGGAAATAGTTTATTTCAAACTGCCGTTATTGAGGACGAGTATGCTTTAAGCCAAAGCCCAGCTATCAGTATTCTCACCTAAAACATCCCTTTTGTTTACATAAACATCTTCATGAATTGTATTTATGGGATCACTAAACAGGATTGATATCTGTGATATTTGATGTGTAATAAAAGGCTGGTAATGTCACACAAAATTGATGCATTGGCTCTTGGACCGCATCTGACTTTTATTGATATTTCCTGGAGAATCAAAGAGATGTGGCGCTGTTACACGAGTCTACAACTGTCACCATTGGGTCAGAGGCTGAGTTGGGCACTTTGCCTGTCTGGTTCTCTATCTGTCTGGCTGAGTAATGACACTGCAAGCCTAATCTATCTTCCCCCACAGTGAGCTACTGATGAGAACAGACACACACATACACACAAGACATGACGATGCACAAAAGCCCCGAGCTGCAGTATCCAAGAGAAATTAGCATTTTCTTGGTGGATATCTATACTTAATCGCCTGTGCACCACTAATCTAGGGACACTTTTTAATCCAAACCCTCTTCTCCATTCACTGGTGGTTCAGAATCACAGTCTGTGTCTCTACTACAAGCTTATTATTCAAAGATGAAAGCCAGAAGTAAAAAAGACAAATAAAAACAACAGCAGGCTGTTATCACGGCAGAAGGGCAATTACCGTGAACTCGTTTAACAACCAACAATATAAAAACATTCAAACATTATGGCCGGTGTGACGACCTGATGGAAATCACTGAAATGGCCATAAAAATATGTAAAAATCACTCCAGCTGATTGTAATCGTGATATTTCTCATTATTCAAACAGGCTTTATCTGTGCAGAGCTCACCATTTTCTGAATCAAGCTTCTCTGCAGTGCTGTTGTCTGCTTGGCTCGCTGGTTCAGCTGGAAGTCTGCAAACAGCAACAGGCAAACAAAACAAACGCCGGGGTAAGTGTAGCTGCAGCTTTCACTTTCAAAAGCTTCACCTGTGTTTATTCAACACCATAAAATAGAAACGAACGGTTGAAAACATTCATAATAAAGTCTAAACAGATTAATAGCACGATACTCGTGTATACACGTAAATAATATGAGACTTGACTTTTCAAGATCTTCACTAACAAGATATTAGAAATGCAGGATTTATTGCAAATGCTAGAGCAACAAGTGCTTATTCTTGACCTTAGACATAAAAAATAATAAAACCAATCAAATCAAAATGCCAAAGCACAAATGATTAAAAACATAGGAGGAAAAGGGACCTCACAAATGTTATTTTTCCAGTCAAGAAAGCGAGCTGTGATTGAAAGCAACAGAAAGAAAGTCAGCATGTGTTAACCCATAGACCTCATGCGGCACAATCTGTGCCGCAGGCGAACCCGCGGTAATTTGCCAAAGGAATAATAAATCATACATCATTCATAATATTCAGGCTTTAAAAAAAAAAAATGCAATTTCCGTCTCCTTATGAGTTGTTGAGTCAAAGTTATGATTGATTTCATATCACATTTTGGAAGTGATATAAAGTAGCAATAATTGTGCAGAAGTCAAGAACTGTGACGTATTTCCAAAATTCACAAATTCAATACGATTCTTAAAAATAAGAGTACCTTTTGCTCAGGTGTGTTTAAATAGTTGGTGAAAATTCTAATTTTTTTGGATCAATGACACATTCTTATCCATCCAACACTTTATCCTGTACGTTTTAACATAGTAATGGAAAAAAACAGCCAAAATGTGTTAAACTACTACATATACAGTACTGTACAAAGTGATCAAATGTGTGTAAATGTGTTTACTTACGTGTTGTTCTGAGCATTGCTGTCACGCAGCTCGTCGTTTTGCGAGACGAGCTGTTTGACGGGGATGTTCTGGTTGGAGTTGGCCTCAGGTAAGCGGCTCTCACTCTTTGGCGCTGGAGGACTAACAGGAGCAGCTGCTTGTTGGTTGTTGCTGTTGTGGGAAACAGCGGCGGAGAAGGCAACGGGGTGATCGTTGTAGCCCCGGATGAAGAATGGATTGTTGGGGGAGCAGGATGGGTAGTGACCAGGACGCACTGGCTTGGCTGTAAGTGGTAATAGACGATTGATTTATTGATTGGCTCATATATCCAGAAAAGACAAGAACATGTCCGTGTAATGCTTCACACTCTATGACGGCACAACATTTTTAATGCACCGACAACGCTGAGAGTCTATTAATATACAGCACGGCATCATAATCCTGAAATAAAAATCTCGAAATCTTCTCTAATCGATAGTTAATTTTCTCGCAACAGTACCCGCGTCTCATTTAGCTGCTTTTCTAATCAACTGTATTTCCCTCAAACCAGCTTCTTTATCGTGTGAATCACTACATGCAAAAACATTCCAGCTGAGAAATTTAACAGAAAACGAATGCATTAGTTTACTTCCGTTTCTATCCGTTTTCAAACATAAAGCTGTGGTCCCACAGTGGTGGTGGTGTGTCTGGCAGATTTCATTGCTGCGTAAGAAACAAGGCGGGAACATAGAGCTCGATCAGAGAGCCGCTCGCTGATGCAGGTGTATGAAATGAATCTCAAGAGCAGTGAAGGAAGGCAAATCCAACTACGGATGTTGCCTGTGGGGAATCACAACACAGATATGAAAAGGAATGGTTGCTTCACACCAGGGGATGGATTTTTCAAGGCCAAACAGTTAAGAACTGTGGCGCAGAGAGGATTCACATTTATTCACATCTTAAAAATTACAGAGCACATTTATATCAACACATCAGCGATCACATGTACTACTGCAGTGAGGATTAGGAGATGAAGATGGACTGGTTACAAATTCTACTCATTTGTTTGACAGATTTTTGAGAGTGTTGTGCTGCACAGTTTACGTTAAGACTATGGTTTATTATCCATAACAAATCCATTTAAGCCATTGCTTAATCAGCTCCACATCACTATGCATTGTGTTTTATACTTAAAAAGAGCAAGACGCACCCACAAAATGATTTTACAGCTAAAGGATAAATGTTGAGTGGTAAATTGGATGTGGAGGAGTGAAGAATGGTGCGTAATTACATGACATATTTAATGAAAATGTGACGTCAGTGTTGTGGTGACTACTCAGAATTCCTCTGGGGCACTGGAGCTTTAACATGATTTTGTTTTGAAAACATTTGTTAGAGATAATAAAAAAAAAGGTTGCAGACACGATGTGTGTGATATTATTGCATACCGAATAGCACAGATTGTAGGAAAGCAGTGCATGTCATAAACAGCTTTGCGATAACAAGAGAAGCTCAGGGTGACATCCACAGATGGATGAAATGGATCATTGCCTACCTATAGATTAGAGGACGCCTATCATCATTACATATCTTCGACTGAGATGACTCGTTTAATCTGTGAATGGGGTGTACGCATTACCAATCTGTGCAGCATGGGGCCGGCGGAAGGGATTGTAGGTCCTCATCACATTTTTGATTCGCTCCACCTCCTGCTGGTAGTGGCAGCGGTCCTTCATGGCTCCCTCTTTTGCCTCCTTCAGTGCACCCTCCAGGGCCTTAACTCGCTCAGCTGTAGACCGAAGACGTTTCTCCAGTTTTGGAAGCTCACAGCGAAGGTCTGCATTGTCACGTACCAGCTGTGACACACACACACAGAAGAACACATTTACTGTATTTCAGAGGATTGTCTGTGTCATATTTGAAAGCTTGATTTGAACCATAAGGGACGACCATTTTGTCACACAATTTATGAAATTTCCAGGACAAAAACTAATTCTGCAATATGAAATATCAAGCTGATTGAAAAAGATTACCTTGAATCAAAATAAATGTGCAGATTTATAGATTTTTGCAACACTGAATACATCAAGTTTCTTGTTTTATGTGGAAATGGCAAACATAAAAATATCTGAGAACTTCAAAGCTTAAATAAGTTTTGTTAGCCTTATGCCTTTACATTGAGACTGTGCTGATTTATGACCTCGTCTTTCATCTTCCATCCCCACAGAACCAGCGTGTGGTGGACAGGAGTCTCCCAGCAACCACTTACAAGATTGTTTTGGTTTTTTTGCCTGACAAACTGCTGCATTGCAGCTCTCACCAATTTTTCAGCTCGAGTAAATGTGTCTGGCTGCAGAACTTTTAGCACATTAACACTTAATCCGACTACTCTAGTGCATTTAGTAATATTAAAAAAGGATGTGGAGAGTATATTCATGTCTAATCTTTTCAGGCACATGATTGCTTTAGAGATTGAGTGTTTGTCAGTTACAGAGGGGGTAAATACCCTGAGTGCTTGTGCACATCTGCATGAGGATGAATTCATTTGTGTTCATCAAATCCGAGTCGCAGTTTTATGATTTGTGGCTGCAGTTCCCTGAAGCCAGCACCTTCTTCTTGGTTTATCACCTCTCAGTGCTTTGTATTCAATTCAATTAGGCTTTCATGTGAAGTTATTTGAGTGAAATCCCTCTTGGTGTAAATATTACTTATGCCAAATGGAGTGCACTGACAAACAATATGCTCTCTTTTAGTTTGACTCAGTCTTTGTCTCTTCCCTTTATTGCAAAATTGAGAACATACAACATTATTAATTATGTTTACCATGCAGACCAGTGTGTCATATGTAACCTGGGCAGAGCGCAGATGTTTTTCTGTGCTTGGAGGTAAAGTAAAAAGTTGATGCTTCAAAGGAAAACAGAAAATGTCAACTGTGTGATCTAAAAACATTAAATGTACCTTTTTTGTTTTATTGTCATTGTAGTAAATACATGTAAAATGTAGTCAGTTGTTTTCTCCACGTAATGAATGCAGACACATTCCTGTTTACTTCACAAGTCTTTGATTCAGCTCATTTTGTGTTTGTGCGTTCTAACGGTGCAGAAACACCTTTCTGTTATGTTTTTGTAGTGTCTTGTGAGACGGTTATGCAGGCTGGTCATATTACTTACTTCCTTACATATTCTGTTGACCATTTGTCCTGATTTTAAAAAGGTGCTGGACAGGAAAATGTTATTCCTGTCTACATCACTAATTTACAGTCTTGTATCTGCAGCTGGTTACCTGTTTGTGGACCTTTGTAAGCTGGTCCAGGTTGTTTTCAAGGAAGGAAATTTTCTGTTTCTGGGTGATGTATCCTCCAGTATGATCGTGCTCCATCCCTGCACTCTGTAAACAGAAGAGACAGTTTATGGCTAAAATTAAGTACAGTAGTTAAAGAAAAGTCATTTGCAAACTAGATTGAGACACACGCTCCTGTGGTTATATGTGGAGGACTGATGCCGTTGGGTGTTTTTAACAACCTGGTTAACGTGTGCTTACTTTTCTAACTCGAGACGTGAGGTCTTGCACAAAAAGCTTGCGGAGGTTGTGCAGGGTGTGGAGCTCTCGAGCCTACAGTATGAAGAGAGAGAGAGTAAGTGGTGCAATTAAAGCAGTTATGGATTATTTAGTGGATCAGTGGCCTCTGAGGGAGACAAGTGAATCGTGACAGCAAATAATGACTTACAACCGTCTCCTCCAGCCCTTTGAGGTCCTGCTTCGACTGTTCATGCCGCTCATTAAGAAATCTAAAAATATCAACGAGAACATTGATAGGAAATCGCTCTTATCATGAAAACATCCTTTTCAGAAAAACTCATAAACAAAGAACAAACACAATGTGAACCAGTGATGCCCAGCTGTCATCAGACACAATATGCAGCAAAGGTCAGTGCAGAAAAAGTCTTATTAACAGCCTGCTGCTAACCTTGTTTCAAAAATGGAGACGCAAACACTGAGGAAAATGGCAAGAGTAAGAAGCATAAACAGGGTTAAAAGAGCCTCCAACTAAATTTAGCCTCAGTCTGTATGACGGCATGAGAGACGCATACTGTAAATAGAGTCAGAGCAGCAGAGCGAGAAGAAAATAAATAGACTAAGAGAAGGCAAATGACAGGGAGATATGGAAGATGGGAATCAGAAGGGGCAGCTTGCCCCGAGGCCTCCATATGGGGGAGTGTTTGAAAGATGGCCAGCACAGTAAAACGGGGACTCACGTCAGTTCCTCCAGCTGGCGGCTCTTGTGATGTTCTTGGCTCCTGAGACACTCAAAGTCAACGTGCAGTTGCTCCAGCTCGAGCTGTTGCTGCTGGTTACAGCTAAAAAAAAAAAAAAGTGAAAGCAAATTCAGTCAATGATTAATTGTATGAGAAACGTATGCCAAAAGCAAAGCATATGGTACGAACGCATCCTGATTTTCAAAATACAAGGTCTTTGATTTTTCTATAAATGCTTCCCCCCTGAGTAAATTGCCACTCAACTCTAAGGCTGGGTATCGAACTTTACTGTAATACCTTTGTTTAATGCATGAGGGTATGTTGAGAAAATCTCAAGTGACGTGACAAGTTTAATGAAACACTTTGATAGTGCACGAAAAATAAATAAAGGGCAAGTAATATGAAATGATTTCAAATAAATAGATAAATTCACGGATCTCATAAAATTGTATAGTTCAGGAATTGGTATAATGGTCCAGAAATCAATATCCTTACCGTGTTTTTCAGCCCTACTCCAGTTGTCTACTACACTACACCACCCTTACATTTCAGACTTTGCAGCACGAGCAGAGCAGCCCCACATATCTATTCATGCAGAGACTCCAGGCCAGCAACTAAATCTACTTCAGCCCTTCAAGACAGATCTGTCCTGCTGTCTTCTTCTCCCAGTTTATGAAAGCCGAATGGAAATTCTGATTTGAGTCCATGGACAGACAGTGGGTAGGCTGTTTGCCTCTGGGAACATGTTTGCTCCTTAGTATAGTTCCAAATGTTTTTCCAAATTTTGCTGTATTGATCACTCTGCTTTTAAATACCTCTGTGTATTGTATGTATGTATGCATGCATGCATATCCCTGTAGGGATACATGCCAAGAAGGTTTGGAGGACAAACTGTGCATCTGAGGAAGTGGGAATTACAATGAAGCACTAACTCGTTTAACTCGTCAATGATCTTCTGCTTCTCAATGATCTCGTCTCGCAGGTGGCCGAGCTGTTTGCAGTGCATTTCACGGTGCGATTCCATCTGCTGCTCCAGAACTCTCTGAGGTGCAACCAACAAGAGTGGGCGAGAGACATATAATGAGCAAAGAGAAGGAGAGAGAGTACCCCCATGAAGTAACAATAGGATAACAAGAGAGGAGAAGATTACACACACAAGTGTGGACACACAAGGCCTTACGGGCATTCAACACACACGCACACACACACTGTACACACCACAGATTGTTCCTGACACTGTCAATATGAATGAAGTGAGACATGGCTAATAGAACGTCAGCACAGAACTTCAGAAATACACCCACCCACACACACACACACACACAAACACACATTCAGATAATGAAAACAACAAATAGTGACAGATGCATAGAAGTGTGTTTAGTGTCACATATTTACATTTAGGCTACCAAAATAACAACGTAGACACAAGAGGTACCAACAAGACAAAGGTGGAACTGATCCTGGGTACGATAGTAGATGTCCAGGGACAGGAAACAATAACCCAAAGACATTAATATGCCCCAGCACATTTTTGGAAATATGCCATTTGCATCTTTAAATTAAAGTCAGTTAGATTGGATTTTTTTTTTGTGAATTGAAATGTAACATCTTGTTTGTTTGTTCAACTGGAGCATCAAAATAACAATTTTCCCAATTTTCTTTCAGCTGAGAGTTCATTTCAAGTCCATTTCACTCTGGTTGACTGAGCAAACTTCTTATTGCCTCCTTCGCCCACACACGAGTGAGATACCCTTAGATTTTGCAGAGGCTTTTTTTCGGGGGGACCAAATGAATCGAATTATAACAATAAAAAAAACGACTCTTTTCATTAAGGACCTTTCTATTCACTATTTTAATAATGACTGTAGATAGGGGACAAAGGATTTTTGGGCCACTGGCTGCAATTTATCATAACATAATGAGAATGAATTGCATTGATCTTCTTATCTTACTGTGGAGAAAATTAAAAAACTATGTTTCCTAAAGTGTCTAAACTGTTCTCCAAATGGATTTTTTTATTACTTGCAGCTACAGTAGTCGCTATGCAGAAGAACTACAGACATAGTCCACTAATGCACCAGTCACCATTTGACACAATCCCACATCAAAAACACATGCACCTGCCGCTGAGGTTTGATTTAGGTCACTACACTACGTTCCTCTCACTATAGTCATCGTACCTTTATATCACAGTAATCCTGGACCGACTTTTCACTCTCCCCCCTGGTCATCCGTGACACACTCTCTGAAACACACACACACACACACACAGGTTGGAGAGATTAATGATCAAAGAAATCATGACAGAAAGAGGAAAGACAGAGGAAGGAAGGAAAAAGGTAGACAAGAGAGTAAGACTGACTTTGTCAGCACAGCAGTGCTGGAGATTGATGTTCACAGCGAGGTCAGCGTGGTCCCATGTCATGCCTTGGGTGTAATAATAATAACGACAGCTACTGTATCATGCTGATCTGTTGTGCACTCACTGCTCTTCTTGTTGTCTGGTGATGAAATTACGAGCACTGTACCTCACAGGAGGCTGTGTCGTTAACGTGACCTGCGGCTCTTTGTATTCATCCTCTGAAATGACTACAGTCGCACTAAAATGTATGTATCTACCCTTAAATCCACTGGATATTGAATGCAGTTCTGTGAGAATCTGCGAGTGGGAAGAATGACTCACATATAGCCTCTGGCCTGATTTGCCTTTGCTTTTGGCCTGGATTGTGTCAGTGTCATGGGAGTAGCTGAACCTCAGCTCAAATTTCAAATGAACCATTTATCTATTCGTGCTGGTGCTGTTAGAAGTTTGGGAGTCTGAACTCATCATCAGTATCGGTACCCCCTTTCTTCTTCTTTGTCTCAACAGGATAGAAAGGCCTAAAGGCAAAGACTGAAACTCTGTGCTGAAGCCAATAAACACATTTTAAGCCGAGCGGCGAGTCCCCCCCTGTACATCCTGGGCTTGTTAAGGCTGAGGTTCAGTGACAGATTGGTCATGTTTTTACATTTTACTTTGTTCAGCCACAGTTAAGTTTGACTGTGTCTAAATTAACCTTAAAGCTGACTTTTGCATGTTGAGTCAGCGGATCTGACAAAATTTACAGTGTAGGTCAGTGTAAATATTGTCCTTCACTGTGCAGTGAGTAAGAAATGACAAAGTCCCGCAGCTAATTACTCATAATTCAAGTATCTGTTAGTACAATGCCATCTTAAACAACTCAAACCTACAATATACTGTATTTAAAAGTGATCTTCGGCTTTTAGTTAGTTTAAGATAGAGATGTTTTTCCCGCTTTTCTGTTCGGGTTGACAGTCTACAGATCTCTTCCCTGTTGCTCCTTATTTTGGTATTCGAGTCACATCGGTGAATATTTGTGCCTGAGGCAAACATTTCCTTTTATTACAAGTACAGTACTTATATATTCTATTTGCTCTGAGGTGACCATGTTTCAACAGTACTGATCTGAATTTGGCTTCATTTCACCCAAAAGCTGGACTGATCTTACTGTTGTGACTGTGATGGTTGTGTATTTCAACACTTAAGTGTTTCAAGTTCAGCGTAAGATGCTGTTTTACTTTTTTTTTTTTAGTCTTGGTCGTGCTCTATATTAAACTACTGGAATAGCTGAGAAACTTTAAAATGACTTTTTAGAAAACATCAATTATATTCATTGTGCCTAACAGATGAATCCTGAAAATCTTCTCCGGCTTTTGTTTTTGTGCCACAGGCAGACTTTTGCTTTTGAGTAAAAAAGTTTTTTTCCAGACACTCATGTTTCCCTGATGATGCAGTAAATGCTGCTGACTTTTGTTATTCTAAACCCGTTGTTTACATTGGATAGATTGGTAAAAGTAAAAAATGATCAGACATTCATGTTCCCCAGAGGAGTAGTTGTAATATCTTCCACCATCAAGTCAGTTAAAACTGAACACTTATTTATGTTTTGGTACTTAACTGGATTAAAACACTGAGAAAGATTCTACTTTTCTACAGTTTGTTTGTTTTTTCCAATGATTATATGTCACCTTGTGCTTGGACTTTGGCCAACTCCTCACTCAGAGAGTCGTAGCTGTCCTCCAGCTGTCTCTTCTTCATCTCCACGTTCTGCATGTACTCAGTCAGAGAGCGGATCCTGGCCCTGTGCTGAAAGTTGAAGCGCACGGTTTAGAATGTGGAAAGTGTAATGATGAGCAATCGACCACTACCTAGGACAGCATTTTCTATTTTCTATTCATTAGGGGATTTAATTAAAATGCCAAAGCTAGTAAAATGTCTAACAAAACACACAGTGCTTCAGGATTTAGGACAGGCTGCACAAGCAGACTTATTTCATTTCTACTTGAATTGATGAAGAGGAGAGGATTGTGCATAAAACGCCACTCAGTTTGGCACGGGCAAGTTTCAGTGTCTATTGTCTTAATTTTTCCATGACTCTGCAGCAACAGATAAAACAATTTTTTTTTCTCCAACCTGTGAAATGAGGAGGTGACATGAGGACAGCTCTCTCCCCGTCTCCTCCATCTTGCGGTGACACTCCATCTGCAGGTTCTCCAGGTGGCGGCAGCGCTTCACCATGGACTTCACCTCCGACTTTATCTTACTGATGTAGAGGCGAGCCACAGTGAACTCCTCCTCGATCGTACCGGTAATCTCCATGGGCTGGAGATGAATGAGGAGGAGACGAGAGACATTTCAAGACTGGGAGAGACGTTTGGCTAAGATGAAGTGGGGGAGGATGTAAAGACAGCCGGGGAGTTAAAGAGGCGGGCAGACGTTTTATAAGCGCTCGTTGGCATTCTGTACAAACATTGATTAAGTGAGCAACATTTTGCTGTGATGTGATATAGACTCCTTGAATAAAACATACGGATCAAAATCATTCGAGCATTTCAGATGACAGCACATATGCCTGTATACAGTCCTCAGACGTGGTATACATACAGAATAGAATGGCTCTTCAGATGCTGTATGACAAGCTCAAGTGTTATAAAGCTTTATTGTTGCTTTGGATCATGCAGATGCACAATACTATAAATGCCATATATAAATATGGCACTGTTGTACAGTGTGAATGTTTGAACCCTATACTCCTCTGCTTGAATTCCTCTCTTTTCTTTGGTCACACTTTAGGTCTAAACTAAGTGTTTCGCATACTGCTAGTTCTCAGAACATTTACTGAAAAAGAATCGCTTTCTGTGATGTACACTCGAAGTCAGTTATAGCTTATACTGTCATTAAACCCTCATTTTGACAGGAATAATTCGATTTTTACACTGGAAAAAGCAGGCTACCCTGATTTCACCATTATGTGTGTGACATCTGATGTATATAAGTTCAGGGTTTGACAGAGTTCTGTTATTTTTGTTTGAACTACATCATTCAAATATTTTAGTGTTTTTCCCTTGTTTTGACACTTTGGAGTGAAACCAAAGGTTTAAGACAAGAGATTTAAAATACAGAAGCATACTTTTATCTTCAAAGATAATCAAAGTACAAACATATTGTTTCAATGTTTTATTGTTCTTTGATTGTTCCCTTTGCTGCATTCTTTGCTCAGTGAAGACTGCCTCTAAAAACCACAACCCTGTGACACTCACCAGCTTGATATCCTTGTTTCCAACGATGGTGCTGAAGTCACTCAAGTCCCTCATGAGCCCGTTGAGAATCTCAGTGATGCGTTTCCTCTGGTGGCTGCTCACTTCTTGGATACGGGACAGCTCTGCCTCCAATGCCATCAGGTGACTCTATGGGGTGAAGGGCAAGAAGAGAAGGTGACAGTTGAAGTTGTGCAAGATGAGGGGGGGGGGGGACGACAAATAAGTGAAAAACCAAGAGGAGAGTTAAAGCCACGAGGTAATAATAAAAGGAGGGGAAAATTGTGTGGGGAGGATTGAAATAAAAGGTGACAGAGTCCTTTGACCTGAGAGCAGACACAGCTGCTGGACACATTTTAACCCTGGATCACATGTTCATCCAAGTAATGGCTGCTAAATTACAAATCAATAAAACACTGAGCCAGGGGTTGATGGCGTTGGCACTGGATGAAAGGATCTGGGAGGGTGAATGATGGGTTTACTCGATCCTCCTCCATTTTGTACAGCAGGTAGCTCCTAAGCAACACAGTAACCCTGTTCATTTATGAACACAATGTGACAAATTGGATTTAATTGCAGCAGTACTATGGCTCTTATCTCAGAAACACATTCTTCATTAGTTTTTCTACATTGTCAACATGTTGTTTACCTCGATAATCACATATATTATGGGTTATCCACTGTGCCAGAATATGGTTCTTGTGAAAAAACCTAACCTTTTTCTTGAGAAATATAAAATACAGCCTTCGAAATCAACCAAGTGTATTTTGTTTTTATTACAGAGTCTACAGTAACATTATTGGTGTTCATTGAGCGATACAACGCTGACCTTGTTTGGGATGTTTGGTGTGATTGTGTGTGGGCTATCAAAAATTGTTCATTTTAGATATGAAATGTTAAAGTGTAATCTTTACTCGTGTTCTTGTGTTTATGAACGGACGCTGCTACAGTACAGTAACTACAGGTTTGAAGATATTTACTCTTGTTGACGCTTGTTTATTTACCTTTACCAAGGGGATCATCTGTTATCACACAATTAATGTACTTTTAATGCCCCGTGCATATCACGTTAATTGCCCCATGGATCATATCAACTGAAAGCACCGTTAACCACCTCATAAATACACTAGCGTTTACCTCGGCGTCTTCAACTTTTTCATTAACATCAAACTCCCCGAGATCGTTTTCCAGGTCACTTCCCACGTCACAGCATTTACAGAGAACTTAAATGGTAAAATGGCAAATAATGAATTGATATTTATTTGTGTGTGAATAAATAAAAGGTGAGGAGCTGAAAGGTTAATGGAACATGTTTAGTTTGGTGGAAGGAAGATTAATAAAGTCATATTGTGCAGGTTGGTTAATGATGACTGGAGGTAGTCATGACAATAGAATGGGGTCTAAGTAGACCGATGGAGGAAGGAAGGTGCACGGAGAAGCAGGTGAATGGTGAGATGGTGAAAACTGTGATGAATCTACTACACCGTTACAATATTTTTCTAGGTCAGTGCTGCACCATTTCAACTGCTGATATGGGAAAAAAATGTAATGCTCATTATGGAATCCACTCTCTGCAAGAAACAGAGAGTGGAAGAGTTTGGGGAGGGGGAGGGAGAGGGTGGGGGCAGGATTTTTCACCCGCTGCATGATGTCTTGTGTTAAGCTTCACACCCTGTCAGGCTGCCAGGGGGCATCCCGGAGAAGAACGTGTCGGTGAGCGGTCCGATCAAAACAGGTTGTAGAGGAGACGTGCTAAGTGATATGATTGTTATGACTGCGGTTAAAGAGGCTTCACTTTTGTTTAGCTGACTAAAATATGAACTCAGGCTTCATACTGTGAGCGGTGTTCATCAATATATGAGAAAGACAAAGGGGGATGAGAGGACACAGTGGCAGGAAGCAAAGCATGCATGAAATATTAATTATGTTTTAAGAAGGTGAATAATGGCCCTCTCTGTCTACTGAGCCATAGTAACTTTATTAAGGACTGACCGACTCTAGCACTCGTCTGTGTTTTAGATTTATCTCTGTCTGAGTTGTTCTCCTCTCCTTATTCTCGTATTTTATTTGAAGCGACAACGGGTGGCTCAAAAAGCGGACTGTAATACTTGCAGTATTATAATACCCATTTACATCACAGTGAAAATCGATGATAATGAAATGATCAAAATGAAGAACACATTTACTTTTATATTGTTCTAAAATATTAACGAAATATTAATAACGTTTTTGTCTGAGAATCAGACTTTGAAAACCACCACTCTATAACAGTAAAATATTCATGACTTTGCCACAGAGTTACAAAAAAAGATATTTATGTATTAATTATTAACTAGTACTAGGATACCTGTCTGTGACAGACTTTGGAATAACCTTGTTTGACATTTGGAACAATTTATTTCAACTAACTGTATATTTTGGCTGTTTAAACTTTCCGTCTTTGTCTGGTTTCCTACCTCTGTGATTGTCTTTCACCTCTACCAATCATTGTTGCATCCCTCATGTATTTAGTCTCAGTGCTCCTTACTGCATTTTGCTGGCTGGTTTTTGTTTGGGATTATCTGCCAACCAGACATTAAACCTACCTCCACTCTCCAATGTCTGCTCTGTTGGCCCTGTAAATCTACCACGACAAAACTCACTTTAGAAACGAGAAATGTTGCTAAATCCCGATTGTGACTCAAAGACCTTCAGACCATCACTCAATAAACAATTCAAAGCTCAACTCTTAACCGTTTGCCAGAAACCTTGTTTCATAAAAGCTGAACATTACTTTCACAGGCTTTGGTGATGAACTATGCCAGATATAATTGCAATGTTATCCTTGAAGCAGTGAATTTATCCTTCGAACAAAGGTATTCAGTAGAAATGGTAGTATGGACTTTTGAGAGTTGACCTTAATCCTGAAAAATCAGGCCTGCAGGCTCTCCGCGGCTGCAGCTGTCAACATCTTGCATTTGCTTGTGGTTGTTGTGCACAACATGTCACTCATTGTCTACCGCTTTATCCTCCACATGAGAAAAACCCAGCTGACATAGGGGTGACAGGCAGGTTACACACTCTGGTGTTAACGTAGGTTCAGGTAAGGGTAGGTTCATCATTTTCTAATAATCTGTATCTGGTAAGTGACTGGTTGCCATTATCAGAATTTTCTTTCATCTTTCCTTCCTTACAACTTTCTTCATTTACAAAATATCTCCCCAATTACAGCGTGAAGCATTAGCTCTATTCACTGTATCCCCCTTTGTTTGTAGATACATACTACAGTTGTTGACAAAGCTGTGCTAATCATTTCCACTATTTTCACTTCATTAAATTTCACTCTTTTTCTCTCTCCCAGTATTTTGCACTGTGGCATGAGATGGAAAACAACACGCCTCTTAAAAAAGTCCCAACCAACCATTTTCTTTGCAAGCTCCTCAGCCAGGAGCTTGTTCTGGATGCTCTTCTCCTCAACCTCCAGGCTCTTCTGGTCATAGTTGACAGCCAACTCCTCCAGGGCCTGCAGGACCTCCTTCACCTCCGCCTTTGCAGATTCATTTTCTGTCTGCAGCCTGCCGAGTTCTGACTGCACCTTCTCACTGTCACCCCTGGATGATGCAAGAAGCTGTGGGGCACAGAGATAAACCAACTAAATATACATGCTAAATAAATATTTTGGTGAGAAAATGCAAAAGTCAACAAGAGAGGAATGCTTCTTTATGAATTTTCATTATTATTCACCCAAATATGTTTTATCTGGTTCATTTGGTAATAAAAGATAAGCATGTGTACACACACGGCTATGCAGCAAAGGTGTTATTTAATAGATAAAAGATATTTCATCATGAAATATTTCTCAGCACTGAGAGCTGGCATCATTGCGTCACCATGGAACTGGATTGGATCTGCAGTGCTGCAGCCCTCTGTGGGTCATTTCACAGAATAGATGTCATTAAGATGCTGCTCCACACGGGGTGCTTGCATGTCTACATTGTAGTAAACAGCTTCTGTTTGGCCTGATATATGTAAATTAATGTCACTGCGCACAAACTAAGGCTCTAAAGTGACCAAAGAGTTGGCTCAACCAAAAGCTTGGCAAGACACTACATAGAAATGCTTGTTTTAGGTTATTTAACCCACTGGTTTGCTCACTGTTATGTGATTATATGCTGCAAGTACTTTATAAGGCATCCTTTAATGAATGGATAAACCTTTTTAATGAAGATGTGATAGAGAAATATTATTTTCTGTTATAAAGATATAAAGATTTTATATTCACAAAGATATTTTCATACTGCATATCATTTGAGGACCCGCATGGAGGTTGCAAAATGAACAAAAGAGTATATAATTAAACAAAAACATAAAAAAAAAATGCAAAAGATTAATCTAAGAAGAGGAGATAAAACAACAACAACAACAGAAAAATACCTTTTTAACACAAAACACCAACAGGATCAGGGACCAGAATGCAGGGGAAACAACAGAAACATCAAGAAGAACTAAACAAAATTAACTGACAAAGACACTGGGGAGGTAGGGCTATTCAAACACAGCTGAAACTAATAAGATACAGGTGAATCAGATTAGGTCAGGGCAGCCAATCAAGAGGGAAAACTGGACATGAAGTACAACTACACAAGGTACACACACCAGGAAGAAGTACAAAATAAATCAGGAAACATGGAAAACGCACAACAAACTAAAAATAACTAAAATGAGTAACCCAGGAGTCATGACAACCATTATTTTTTCTGCAATATAGTTCATTCATTTCTGCATACAATATGGCTCTCCGGTCAGGTACTGTCTCTCATCTGAAAGGACCTTTTTCTCTCATGTACAGTATCTTAATGACATGGTAAGTGATACTTTCAAGGCCACGTTTGCAGATGTGCAGCACACTGTGGGCCATTTAACCAAACTGATGAAAGAATGTAAAATCAAGGTCTTTTACCTCCTCCTGGTTGAGCATCTGCTCCTTCAGCTTCTCCACCATCTGGCTCTGGTAGTTGATCTCACCATCCTTTAGTGGTAAAGAGTCGAGAGAGTACATATACATATATATAGTAGGGCTGCAATGATTATTCCATTAATTAAATTACTAAATGAATCGTTAACTATTTTGATAATCGATTAATCGATCGTTTTTTTTTTTCCAATAATTGAGATCAGTGTTTTTGATTTGTCAGCTTCTTAAATGTAAATATTCTCTGGTTTCTTTGCTCTATTTAAAAAAAAGAAATCATCAAAATAATTTTCTGACATTTACTGGCCAGACAAGTACTGAATCAATCTAGAAAATAATCGACAGATTAATCAATTGTGAAAATAATACTTTGGACAAGTCATTTTATATACTTTGGTTCCAGGGTGAAATTATGTAAGCTACATTTTAGCTTGCATTAAACTGGACAAATGCAACATGATTACAATCTAACCATGAATAAAAACAGTACATGTGACAAACACACATACACATTATTGCAGAACAAGCCTTTCTGTCTTCAACCAGATTATTATTACCAGAATAAATTCAACATGTTATGTTCTGTGTATAAATGCACATTGATATGTTGCATGCAATACACTGTAGAATACCCTGCATCAGGTAGAGTAGTGCTAGTGTAGTGCAGTGGAGAAAATGGCTTAGATGTTACTAAAAAATATATCTTATGTATACTGTAAAGGACAGAAAAACCTGCCAGAAATTGCACATTACTGCACCGTAGAGCACATCGTACTATATATGTGCACAGATATTTGTTAACTTAATTAATTTCCCCAATGAAACCTATTCCTTAGTGTTAGTCACTATTGGATGTAATGTTCTGCATTCATTATCATGAATAATACATGTAGTTTAGGGCTCGTAGTATTCATTTGTGCTCACAATTATGAAAAGCTCGAGCCATGTTGTATAATAATCAGCCCCACATTCATGCTCGTAAATTGCCCCCGTGTGGTAATCCGTCATCACCTTATCATCCAGCTGTTTGTAAAGCTTCCGGATCTCCTCCTCGTACTTCTGCCGCTCCTCCTCAGAAATGTGAACCACAATCGAGGACGCGATGGAGCATGGAGTGCAGGGGGTGCAGGGGGTGCATGGACTGCAGATGTCAAGAACCGGCTCCTCAGTCTCAGGCACCAGTGGAGCATCTTCTGATCCCTCACTCAACTGCTCCAAAACGACAGCATTCTCACCTAAAAATGAGTTACAAAATAATAGAATGTATTTATTTCTGTCTGTGGTGCATCCTCCCAAACATGGGTTAATCCTTGACAGATGTCTTCACACATGGATGCGCTTAAATGTCAGGAGGCGAGAACAACACGTGTGTATACTGACAATACTGGTCAGCTTGACTGCAGCTGACTTTTATGCCAGAAATGTGAAAAAATAAAAAATGGGGCAGATGAATGCAGAGAGAAACCTGCATTGACAGCTCCCCTGTTTTCCAGTGCATTTCAAGTTCAATGCTCTTCCATAGGCTGTGTACTGATGTGTCTCTTGAGAGGGTGAGACGCAGGACGGGACCTAAATTGGTCACAACACACAGTGTCGGTTCAATCAAAAATGGATCGCTGAAATGACTGGTGAGTATATTGTGTCAGAAAATGATAGAGTGGGCTATGCTGTATTTACAGCTAATGTCATGAAATATGTATCATGTCACTTTCTGCCTGTTCCACAACTCTGAGGAAACATCAGCATAAATCTCTCCACGCTGCCTGTAGAGGTTCATGCTAGAGATTCATTAAGAGCAAGTCATATTTCGTATGTTGTCACTTTTTCTACATCTGTTTTTGTTTGTGCTGTAACTGAATGTTCCAAGAAACTGTCTTCCTCTCCAGTAATTCACACTACTGATCAGACTGACTGAAGGCACTGTGAAAGAAAAGTGGAGGATCGGATTTTTAAAATGGAGTGTTGTGCCCCTTAAAACAAAGTCAAAGTAATCCATAAGTAATCCATACATCTGTTACGTAATCCATGCATGAGACAATAGACCTACCTGACACCTTTTATAGATTAAGGCCGTCCTGTGTAGTTGAAGGTCGGCTAATCAGTCAAGACAGTTGTCAGGTTAGGTGTAACACAAAACCAGCAATGTACCATAAAGACTCTCAGTCCAGACTGAAAAGACAGAGGTTTCATGAGATTTACTGTGCGAGAGAGCTGTTTCTGTCTCTGGGCCATCCTTGATTAAAGAATCCGGTGATATGGGGCAGGATGGAGGTTAAATCTGCCTTGGGGAGTTCCTGGGCCTGAGGTGGGCAACAATACAAGGAGCAGTAATGGTGTGTGAGTGTTTGAGAGTCAATGACATTGATATCGGACTGTGTGGGTTGACAAGGACAAGGTTATGAATTTTCATCAGATGTGATTATCTTCTTCTCTGTTAGGATTACATATACTTAAGGATTCATAAAACAAAAAAAGTCTCTGGCCCGTCTTACCCTTTAGCACAGTATGAGGGGGAATCTACTTATGCAGGGTGCAAAAATCTGAATAATATGAAACAGAAAGCGCTGGAAAGGAATTAAGTGTGTTGGGCAAAAGTCCATAAATTCTGTTTGGCTTCTGTCCTTCCAAACTCATGTATTCAGTCTCCATCAAATAAGGTTAAATCTGCATTTACGCGGACTGAAAGGTAATGTGTGCAGGCTGGCAGAATGGTGGAATTTCAGTCCTGCCAGTGAGTACACTTTGGCACATGAAGAGAAGTGGAGCAATTTTTATGTAGGGGACTGTGTGTAAAGGCTGTAGTCATTTGACTGGAATACCAGCACTCTCCAGCACAAACTCTCCCCTCTGACTTCTATAGTGGCAGCTTTTTTTTAACCAAATAAAAACAGCTGATTCAGAATCTTTCCTTGCATGTCGCCTCACGGCTGTCAACGCGCCATGTGACAAACCTTGAACCTGAACCTGAACCCTAAAGTTATAAGATCATCAGTGTCATTGCGATTAATCCCGAGGGGACCATGAATGTCCACTTTAAATTTCATGGCCACCTATTGAGACTTTTCCCCTCAGGAAGTGAATACGATTGCAATAGTAAATACAGTTCTGCCTCGAAGGACCAATGTCATCCTTTAGTTGTAGTAATTACAGTCAGACAGAACGGTACACTATCTAACCACCACCTTCTTGAATTGCAGAAACTACAAATGTGTAATTATTCAGACATTAAACATGTCAGTAGTGCAATTTCCACAGTGTCTGCACAGTGTTATTGTAGGCTGCCAGTATTAAGCCAGGACGGTTATTACCGTTCCTCCAGCAGTTCAGCTCAGCCTCCAGCCTCTGAACAGTCTCCTTCATTGATCTGTTCCTCTCCTTTTCCTTCTCATACTTCTTCTTCCACTGCTCTGCTGTGAGCTCCAGATTCACTGACACAGTATTCCGGATGGTCTTGGCTCTAATTGGAGGGATGTAATGAGAAACAGAGAGAGAGAGAGAGGGAGGTAGGAAACAGTGTGAGGGGTTTGAGTATGAGAGAGAAAGGGGGGAAAAAGTGTGAAAGAACAGAAGCAAACAGAGAGAGGAACTGTCAACAAGGGTATTTCAGCCTCAGCTGCTCAATGAAAATGGCCTTGCATCTCATTAATTGGTATGCAAATTGGGTTTCTACAAACTGTGCTTTATGGTGCATATAGAGAGAAGGCAATACACAGCAACAAGGAGTCAAAATGTAGACAAGCAACACCTTATGGTGTCGGACGGTGAAATGCAGATTCAAAAACATCCACTAACAAAAAAGTTAAAAGGTGTAGTTAGTGGTGAACAAACACATCTGTAAATTAAACTGGACAGTGCAGATTTCAAAGAGTTATTGTGGCTGACAGAGGGAGATAACTTCAAAATATCTGCTGTGAAATCTGTCACTCCCCGTGCTCAGCCATACATGATTTATTTCAACCAATACCAATCACGTCAGTCTCTATTCAAGGCATTCAAGACGTGATGCGCAAAGGTTTTTATCTTTCATTCCGTGTGTGAGCTCATTCGAGTTGACAGTGGGCAACGGGAGATAAAGCAAAAACCAGATCTCAGTTTCTGAGGGGGCCGATGACTCTTAAAGATGCTGTTTAAGCAGTTCCTATCCTGTTCACGAACTAAACTGCAACATAAACCCTGCCTCTGGGGCGATATATGAACACACTTCACATACCACATGTGCACATTGGCCTTGAGCACCAGGTTCCTGGATTCACTCCCAGCTGGGACCATTTTACTTACAGTACACTTCTCTGCCTCTTCTCTCTCATACCATTTCTTCACCCTGTCTATTAAAAAATATCGACATAATGCTAAAAATATATGCCCTTGTAGTCATTTAAGGGGGGGACAATAGCTCAACTGGAAGGTTGTGGGTTTGAGTCCAAGCTCAGCTGGTCTACATGCTAATGTGTCCTTTGGTAAAACACTTAACCTCACGTTGCTCCTGTCAGCTTTGCCAGCAGTGTGTGAATGGGTATGAAAAATATGTGCTGCATGAATGGCTGTTCGTCCTTGTTTCTTTTTTCCCCACTGCATTCCTCATCTTGTGTGTTGTCCCTGTTCTGTCCGTGTCTGTGTGAATGTGTGTTAAGCTGGTGGATGCGGCATTCACGCCAAGACAGTCGTGCTTCCCTTCAGTGCCACCTGCTCACCTGTTCAGCGAGCAGTCGTGTATAACCACAAGCTCAGGCAACAAAAGAGCTCCCCCACACCATTCTATATTTATAGTTGGACTCATCGCCACTACCTCTGCTCACGCCTCACATCAGCAATATCAGCCTTGTCTTACCCCTGACCCTGGACTCTGGACACTTTCCTGTCTACCTTTTACTTATTCAAATATCCAGCCAAAAACCTTAATCTTAACCTTATGAAGCAGTCACGTGTGACCAGCATGTCAGGGTCAGGCCTACAGTATTTCAGCAGAACATCCAAAAAGCTGCTGCAGAGGAATGTGTGTTGGGGCGGCACAGTGCAGCAGCCCGTGGATACATAGTATGAGAGCATGTTACCTTTGGCCAAACATCAAAGTGGATTTGGTCTCCACGTCGTTGTAGCTAGAGGGAGAGCAACAGATGAACATGGTGGTGCGACAGTTTCCCCCCAGCGAGTCCTGCAGAATGCGAGTCATTTTGCTGTCACGGTATGGCACGTGGGATTTCTTCGGATAGATAAAGGAAGGAAAGGAAAGAAGGGGAAACGGAGACGAAAACAGGCAGGGGGGAAAAAGGACAAAAGAAAACTGTAACATATTCTGAATTGCTGTGCAGGCATTCACATTTTGACATTCAATGAAATGTACTGTGAGCGTCGGCAGATTACAAAGCGAGAAGAGGCTTTTCTGCATCTGCTGCATCATTCATGGAATTACCTTTTAACCGTCGGTATGCCTTCATAAAAGATAGTCCTTGCGCATGAATAAAGAATGAATGCCATTCGATTTATGAAAGATTTGTGAGTCATTTACAGCCTGTGAGCCTTTCCATTAAGTTTCTGAAGAGCCCCCCCCCAAGCCTTCAGAGCTATATGAAAATAGATCGCAAAAGCTTTAATAATGACGATAGAGCTTAGACAGACTAGAATGTGTCAAGAGGGTGAGTTTGCTGGTTGAATTATGAAAAAATAAATAAATAAAAATAGTAATATGTCATCAGCCGTGGTGGCATTGGGCAGAAAAAATGCTCACAGCATTAATCCGACAACATGATATTGTCAATACAAAAGGATTCTACAAAAGCCTCTCGAAAAAAAATCATTTTTTGATGACAAAGGGTTTTATTACTGTTAAATATTTCATACTGCTTCTGCTCTTCATGCTACATTGAGCTCCTGTGCCTCTGTAATTCGGCATTGACTGACTGTTAGTGTCATTAGGGTACTTAACAAACCCCCATTGTTTTGACAGCATGATTTATGCATACGTTAAAAAAAAAAAAAACAAGCAACAAAGACTTCTCCGCCATACCGTTCCCTCAGCCAAGGCTGAGATGACGTTCCCCAGAGCCGACAAAGACTTGTTGATGTTCTTAGCCTCGTCCAGCACCGCTCCCTCTGCCCCTGTCTTACTGACCTGACACACAGAAAACACATAGAAGAACACTGTCAGTATAGGAAACACTGGGTTTATTCTCCTGTAATTCTTCATTCTTGGGGTGCTGCATCTTAGTTTATTATAATTCCTGGGAAGTAAATTGATTTGTGGCTGTAATTTCATAGTTAAAATGCTGACAGTGTTCTGTTGGTAGACACTAAATGAATCACTTCCATATAACCTCTATACCAGGCGAGTCAAACATGCAAACATTTTAGACTTGTTTATAGACAAACACTACCAGACACACCATTAATCATGTATGGATTGTTTAGATTTTTCCCTATAATCCTCATTGTTCTTACCAAGAAAATTGAACAGTGTTTGTACTTTTTTTTTTTTTTACAAACTGCTGAGAGGCTTTCTGCTCGATATGTAACTTTTATAGAAAATTGCCATGGGATACAATTATTTACAGAAAGATAACGAGGAGCTTGATTATGGAGGAGAACAAGTTGTTCTATCAACTACCTTTACAACTCATGCACCCACTTCTTGTTCCATCGTAATGTTTTGCATATACAAGTCTGAAGGAAGTCTGAAGCATTTCCTTCTTAACTCCCTGGGGATGAACCAGCCCAGCATACAGATGCTGCATCAGCACTTATAAGCATCAGACTACATACATCAGCATCCACCTATACTATGTGGCCATCTACGCCTGTATTGCAAATGATAAATCGTCTGTACTGTGTTTATAGAGTGCCTTTCTAGTCCTGATGTCCACTCAAAGTACTTGTCAAGGGTATGTATAGTAGACTAATGGTGTGTTTCCAACGGCTCGACTCACCTCGCCTCTGGTACCAACAATTACCATGAAAATGTCTAAAATCTCAATATTTAACAGAGGAGTCTGGTGTATTTAGTGACAGCACTGCATCACAAACCCTGCCGCTGTATTTCAGTCCAGTGACTGTGTCTGACGGAGTCTGTGCTCTGGTCATGGAGAAAGTACTGAACAAATAGTTTTAATTAACTGATTCTAATGATTCAGTTACACTGAAAACAACTGCTTTACAAGTCACTAGTCACTCGTGTGTGTGTGTATTGCGTGTAAAGCGAACTCACGGCAGTTTCATGCAGCCGTGCAGTGATGACTCTGCCCCACGTTGAGTAGGTACGTTAGTAGGTATGTTTGTAGTGGAAAACCAACCTTAAACCATGCCGTGGCGAGACGAGGCGAGGCAGACCATAGTGGAAAAGGGCCATATTGGGACCTGGGATCAAACCCCCAACCTTCTGACTGGAAGACCACAACTAATCCACAGCTGTATGTATACCCTATTTTATATTTTGCATCAGTAGGTACAATCAAAACAAGGAACCGATGGGAACACTCAGCCTTCCCTGTCTGCTTCTGAGAGTATGACCTATGCCCTAGGTATAAATTGTTTTCGAGGAGAGATGAGCCGACTCAGATTTAACCTAAAAGGCCTTGAAACAGGAGAACAATTTGTTTGTGGATTCCCCTCAGTGTGACCTCTGTCTTGGCTGAAATCTCATTTAAACCCTGATCTGAATGAGAAAACAAAACAGTCGTCTGAAAAATAGTCATTTTTTTGTATTAAAAATGAGCAAACACTGAACCCTTATATTTAATCGGTGGGTGACTAAGTCAAGGCAACACTTCAAAATGAATTCTCTAAAGTCTCTAAAGCAGACATTTTCAAAACAGTACCATCATTTGAATGAGCTGAAGGGTAAACTTTTATTACATTAGTCATCTGCTTCTTTGATTGAAGCACCATGACTGAGGAAATACATCATGAGCAGCAGTGAAAAGCAATTTCAATATTTTTGAAAAGTTTCTTTTCGCCCTACCTTCTCACTACCTGCAAGGTCAACCAGGTACAGCTTCCCACTCAGCTTCTGTTCCGTCTCCACATTTTCCTGTTTGATGTTTATTAGGAAGATGCAGTGGCTGCGGGAACTGTGCTCATTCATGTCTAAAGAGCAGAATGATAATACAATGCAGAGAGGAGAAGAGGAGAGAGAGAGACGGAGTTCTGAAGAACAATATCTTGCACATTTATTTTTGTTTTACTCACTTTAAAGAAAGGCCTGACATGAATGAACACCAAGAAGATACAGTGTGACTCACTCGTGACAGCAACGTGACGGCTGGCCTTTCCTTCATCTATCACATCCATCACTTCCTCAGGACTTGTGACAAAGCGCTCGGTGCAGCCCTGAATGAAAGAACACACATTCAAGCACAAAAAAACAAAATGCCAAACGTACAATTGTGTCTCTTTGTGTGTGAGTGGCTGAAAGCAGAGGAAAGTTGTGCAAACTTAAAAAAACGTTTTAAAGTAACAGATATCAAGTCAAGTCAACTTTATTTCTAAAGCACATTTAAAAAACAACCAAAGCCGCAGCAACATAAAATCAATAACAACAGAAGCAAAACAGTGAAAAAGAGACATAATAAAACATTAAAATGGTAAAAACTACATAGAAATGTCCGGGTTGACTATTCTTATCCTGAAGTGAAGGCCAAGGAGAAGAGCTCGGTCTTTAAAAGTGATTTAAAATGTTCAATGATGGAAGCAGATTTAATTTCCAGGTGTAGATATGTATGAACACAACAGGTATCTGACTCACCTTCACGTAAGGAACCCTGTATTTGTCTTCATGCACTGAAAGGTTGGTTTTTGTCACTGTGAGGGCAAATGAGGAGAAGTCATTATCAGGGTGTGTTTGCATATGTGTGCGCTTGACAATAATACTATACTATAATCACACCTGATTATGTTCATAGAATGTTTCTGTAAAAATAAATAAATTGTGAAACTTTTTGAAAGTCACAGAGAGGTTGAGCACACACAAGCTTCTGCTTATGTCATAAATACAAAATACTTATTTCTGGCAAACGTCATCTGTTGGCCCAAATTCCAACATTGGTCATTTCAGATTCCTATCTTTTTGATGGTAATTGAATTTCCCTGGACTGTCATGCTGTGGAGACTGCTGTGTGTTTCAGCATCCCAGGGTCACTTTTTCTCCATGAAAACACTTCACAGTGTCGCATCAATTCATCTCACTTGTTTTAGACCTTTTTTTTCCCGTACATATAAATTGTCCTCTGACACTGCTGAGACCTCCCCTGCATACAGATGTGAACTTTCACCACTGCTCCTTGCTCCATTTTGAGATGTAATCACAGTAATGCTGCCTACAGTTCTCCCTGAAGGCTTCTCCCTCATTTTTGCACTGAACTGATAGGACAGGACCGAACTATAATTCAGTGCTATCACTGAGATTCTGTGTCGTGTCATAAAAACCACAGCCCTTTATTTTCTGAGGCAAACGTACAGCAGATCTCAGGATATTGTTCAAGTTTTTCAATTTGCTTGTATCGATTCAAACACTGTTACGATATCTCACAATCATTGCCAATGCAACCAAGGGCATATCGTTTCAAGTGAAGGGTGCAATATCATTAATATAATTAAATGTTTCCTTGTAAAAGCCCTGCAACTTTTTATGATGCTTAGTGTTTCACAAATGGATTCTTATCTCCATCTTATTTGAGATTCAGTCTTTTCACTTTATAATCCATACATGTCTAGGTGTAGCTATAAGACTGCAAGAAATTTGGATATACATAATATGCATGGGCCACACAGTATGTAGTTAATAATGTAATTTAATGTTGAAGGCAATACATTTAATAATCAAATTTCTTATTATTACTATTATAAAAAATACTGCTAGCCAACATATTCGGTATTAAATTGTGTTTAAACACATGATATTAATTGGGCCGCATGTCATCCATTGGGGGGCCATATATGGCCCGCGGGCTGCCAGTTTGACGCCGCTGCTTTAAATTGACCGTAGGTGTGAGAGTGTGAGTGGATGGTTGTTTGTCTCTACATGTGTCCCTGTGTTGGACTGGCAATCTATTCAGGGTGTGACCCCGCTTATCACCCTACATCAGGTGATATTGGGGCAGCACATACCACCCCCCCTTCCCCCCCGGCGACCCTCATGTGAAGGATAAAGTGGTAGAAGATATAATTTTGCGAGTATATAGACGCACCATCCAGCAGGTCCCGGATTTTATCCATGTAGATCTCAAAGTAGGATACCTGCAGCAAAACAATACGATAAAACAATGACATGTTTGATCGTTGAAGTAAAAGGAGGAGACAGACAGAGAAACTGATACAAATAAATGAGGCAAAAATACAAAAAATCATAATAATGCTCATTGTAATGTGCTACAAGATGATTGCAGTAATCTGCCCTCCATGGGCTTGGCAAGCTATTATCTTTGTTTATAAAACCGTGGCATAAAAGGGAGAAAAGCACAACTAACAATGCCCGATTATTGTGGTTTACACATCAGGATTTATTGAGTCTATCCATGTGAGGATTATGTCAGAGGTTCTGGTTGAATTCCCACTGAACAACATTCAGACATGTAAGTGACTGCAGAGATGCACACATGAACAAGCACAAATTGAAATTCACACTAACCTTGATATGGAATTCCAGGTTCTCGTCCATCGCAAATATATGTTCAAAAATATCCTCAGCGATCCGAGGAATGATTCCCATTCCCTGTGGGTCGTGAAGGTTCCCCTATGAGGAAAAAACAGATGAAATAAGAGAACAGGAGTGAAGTAGGATGAATGAAGACCCTGGGATGAATAAAGATGAGATAATGGTGAAAGAAAAAGGAATGGATCAGCTTTTGGCTTTAAAGAGGAACTGGTTGGTTTCCCAGAGAGAGTTGTAAAGGAGGTTAGAGGCCACAGAACACTGGGAAAGTGAGATAAAGAGTGATGAAAGTGATGGAGGTAGGTGTGGTGTCAGGGAGAGCAGAGAGGATAGAGCGTATGCTACAGAGGATAAAGAAGAAAAATATGACTGCATACGTGTGCCACAGCAGAAGGTTTACCTCCTAAATTACACAGTGATACTGTACCTCCATGGTGTGTGTCTTTCCGGAGGAAGTCTGCCCATAGGCAAAGATCGTCCCATTGTATCCACCCAGTACATCTGAAATGAGGGTGAAGAATAAAACATGCATTTTAAATGAACTAGAGTGTCAGACAAAAAATAAAAATCTGACATAAGTTCAGGTTGCTTTATAAAGTGCATTTGTAAAAGAACAAAACAGAGAAATACCCAAGGTGAATGTCTTTTCCAAAGGACCAATCAAACTGTGCTTTATAAATACTGAGGTGTATTTAAGCTTGGTTAGGAGCCAAATGACCTCTGTGGCTGCGCACAATAAACAATACCTGCAGCGGCACCACCATTCACTGAAGAACCATGTATGGATATATTTTTTTCCTCCATTCCTCTGGTACACTGAAAAAAAATTTTAAATGACATTTTTCCAGTAAATTACATTTACTTAAAAAAGCTAGGCAAGTTTTTCCACACAGAAAGTGCTTGTAATCTTTACTCAGGCTATTTCCAAGTAATATTTACTTATTTTTATGAAAAGTACAAAAGTAAATTGCACTGGCAATACTCACCTATAGCTTGTAACTTTCACTCAGATTACCATTGCATCCAATTACAAAACCCAAGTAAACATTGCTGATGTTTTTATGTGTTTCTCACTCATCTTTTCTTTGCTATATTATATGTAATGATTAAGTAATATTTATATGAATGTTTTAGTTAATATTAATTGAATTAAGTAAATATTTTAACTATTGTATTAAATAATTCAATATTTTCTAAAAAACAAATATTTGCAGCTTAAGGGCTGTTTGAAAGACACTTTTATTTCACATTTGAAATTGGCATAGATATATTTAAAATGTCTACATAACATAAGCACAAACACATGGCCATAGAACTTCTTGCTAGCGCACATTTTAAAACAGTGCATATATATATATATATACATATATATATATATATATACACACATATATACACATGTATGTATATATATACACATATACACACTCTCTGGAGTACATACAACATATAGGAAAGTTCGATTCCACCCCTGGCTAATTGTACTTGATTCCATTGTAAGTCGCTTTGGATAAAAGCGTCTGCTAAATGACATGTAATGTAATGTAATGTACATATATCAAGGGAGTTCAGAAACCATTATTAAGCTCCAAAGTAAGGAAACTAATACAGTGTTACAGTTGACCTTTCCTCTTCTAATTCTGTAATTCCATCAATTGGGCTCTATTACAAACTTAAAAAGATTGAAGCTTTCACTTCCTTCATTGAGGAAAAAAATTCCTCAAAGTTTCAACCAATCAGATAGCTGGACTGAGCAGGGGAAAAAAACATGCTTTTCTTTTCCTTTCTTCTAATCAACTTTCAGAACAGTAAAGAATACATACATCAACTCTGTCCATTAACAGCTGCAATCACTACCTTTGCGGACATTCTCAGGATGTTCAGGACAGATAGGACTTACATAAAACTGAGCAACACTTGAAATCACTGTCAGAAAACTGACTCAAAATAAAAATAACACTGGTGCTTTCATTTTCTTGTGGAGAGACTGGACATTTGCTGACATTCTCAGGGTGTGTCAGCCGTGGAGTCCAAATTAGCAGTCAGAAGGTCCTATGTTCTGTTAAAAGAAAAAAGAAAAAAGTTATCTATATGCTTTTCACCTGAAAAACAAACAATCTCAAGGAGGCACATTGATATTCATTTTTTTTAACTTACATATCATATGGCCCTGTGATGGACTGGTGAACTGCCCAGGGTGTACCCCGCCCATCGCCCTATGTCAGCTGAGATTGGCACAGCACTCCCCGCGACCCTCAGAGAATATGGATGGATGGATATTACAAATTATGTGTACATTATTTTGTAATATTACCTGTATGGCCAGGTGTCTCGCTTTTGTAGTCCTAAGTAGTTGCTATTGTGCATACAAAGGCTGATGCTCCTCATGTTCTTATAGACTGTTGTGACTTCCTGTTAAAGTCTAAAAGGAAAACAGAAATGTAATAATGTAATGTAAAGAACTAGTGACTCACTTTACATAGTGCTGTGGTGCCAATTTCATCAAACAACAGAGTTGTACTTTCTATATTATAAGTACATAAGTAAATAAGTAAAGTGATGTGACATAATTGTTATAATACAGTTTACAAAGGGAAAGTCGTTGAAAGTAGTTCAATGAATGAAAGAATAAATTAACTCAAGTCTATTGTTATCGGTATCAACAATTGAACATTTCAAAGGACTTCAACTTCAGTGACTTGTAACGGGGTCAACAGAGCTGGCAGCACAACTTTTCCTTATTTCTGTAAAACACATATCATATTACAATGAAATACACTCGTTGCAGCCAGCAGCATATTAACCACATTCAGCTCTGATAAAACCACGACCTCATGTAATGAGAGCGAAAAGGACATGCCAGCAAATTAGTTAGCTAGTTAGCTAGCTACGAGGAAAATACATTATTTGCTAGTGCGGAGAAAGTGATTTAACTAGGTAAGCCAACAGGAACGTAAAAAGTTTGTTTCTTTACCTTCATGGTTCCATATTCCCGTTCCGTCTCAGTCAAACTCCGCCAACCTAGTCGAGATGTGGACCATGGACGTGTAGTTCGTGTCTGACGAAAGACCGCTGAAATGCGGGGCGGGGCTTTGACGTCATGCCCCGAATGCAGAGAAGGTTGCCAGATTCACTGATGTCACTCAATTACGTTTTACTTGGAAATATCAACTAATTAAGCCAATGAACTGGTTAAGTGAAAATTACTTGGATGGAAGGATTCAATTTACAATTTACAAAACTTAGGGAACATAATTTACACAGAATCACCAAGTAATGCACAACATGAAAAACTGCTATTTTAAAGTAAAAGCACCAAATTCGTATTTTTTTGTAGAATTTATATAGCTAGTTTAAATAATAATTACATGGCCAAAAAATATTTTTGTTTTTCAGTGTACTTGCTAGGGTATGGAGGACAACAACAGCAACTTGGCAGTTGGAGTTAATAAAGCAGCAAACTGAGGCTGAATGCCTCATTGCAGACACACTGTGATAAACACCCATGGTAAAAGTCAAACACATACTGTATAAAGAAAACCACCCTCACCCCCATCACCCTGAAAGGCCAACTGCCACAGGTTACCTGACCAGTGACTAATCCCAAAGGCGTTTCCAGATGAAGCCATGAGACACCCTTACCCTCTCTTCTACTCTCTTCTACTCTTGTCACGTCTACTGTCACAGCTTACTTGTCTTACTTTGCCACAACACTGGTCTGGCCACAGTGAGACCAAAATAGAGCACAACACATATGAGAGCACTTTATAAAGACAGTGCTTCAGAAAAGCAATAAAGAAAATAGACTTAGCTCTACCAATCTGCATTCTCTGACCTGGCTTTACTCCCCAATACCCTTTAAAGACATGTTTCAAATTCCGTTCCACCTCTCATTCGGTCATCATCACCAATCCCCTGTGCACTGTATGATTTATCTTTATCTGCATTATTTTTCCTCTTCTTTCCTCTGTATATATGGTAATCTCACACTGTATAAATTGCCTCTCCTGCCAAATTAATCTCATTTTCACATCCCACGAGAAATCCCTCAGTAAAGTCTCTTTGAAGGTGGTAGAAATACACAACCTTCAGAGTGGGAGAAAGAGGTGGACACACCGATACAGATGGAGGGAGGCGTGAAGGAAACTGGATTTGACACTCGGGAGGATCGGTTTGATTTGATCTGGAGATTTGGGGATTTGTCTGTCCCTCTGTGACTTGTTGTAACACAAGTGATCTTTACCTATGCGTGACTACATCATGTCATGCAAACTGGTTCCTGCGTTACATGTTAAAGATAAATTTCACTCTATATTAGAGTGTCATTTTATCTTTTTTACTTTTTATTTTTTGTAATTTTTCTTACTATTGTATTGTATTTTAATTTTAATTTTTATTTTTATTTTTATTTTTATTTTTATTTTTATTTTTATTTTTATTTTTATTTTTATTCTATTCTCATTTTCTTAACTGAGCTGTTGTGAATGTGTGTTTCCCCCCTGGGGGAGGAATAAAGTCATTCAATTCAAATTCAATTCAAATTCAATTAAAAAAAACAGCAATCTGACAATGATAAGATAAGATCCCACCATTATTGAGACATCGAGGTGAACAAGCTTCTTGCTCATTTTGTTTCTGTCAAGTGTCACAAGCCATGAGTGTGACTCACCTCTCACAATCTGTTTGGCACAGGTGTTGTAGACCTGTTCCTGGGTGGTGTTCGTTGGGAAAACCTGGTCAAACACATACGACTTCCCCTGTGAAGGTGAACACAAACAGTCAGCACACACACAGCAAAGACACTTAGGAGATTACTGTCAACACCTGGACCTCTCCTGTGACTCACGATAGAATATCGGCATATGGAGGTTTGAGAGATGTGTTCGTGTACTTGTACATCTTTGTGAAACCACGGGAAGCAAAAACAAGGGGTCCTCACAGTCTGTCACATTTTAAAAGGGCTGTTTATGGTTTTAGACCTGGTTTTAGGGTTTGGGTTTTAGGCTAGGCAGAATGCTGCACAAAATATGTGTGTGTGTGTGTGTGTGTCTGTGTGTGTTTACTCATTTTTGTTACCCCTGAACAACCTTTACCAAAACCTGGTCCTAATGAGGCAGAACCTAATTTAGAACAGAATAGAATAGAAAATAATCCTTTATTGCAATTGTGCAGCCAGTGTTCAACAGTATTCCGGATGTGTCCCCAGATTAGTGCACTGTAGAAGTTAATTAATAAATAAGTATGGCAAGTAAAAAGAGACAAATACACATAAAAACCCACACAGACCGCACATAATCACAGATTGTCTGATGCGCTTGGTTTGTCCTCTATATGTTCATGAGCGTATACGGCTCTAATTGCCCAGGGATTAAAACAGTTTTTAATACTCCTGTACTCCTAAACTTAAC
The DNA here is from genome assembly GCF_958295425.1 of Solea solea. NCBI lineage: Eukaryota > Metazoa > Chordata > Actinopteri > Pleuronectiformes > Soleidae > Solea > Solea solea. Next base: position 6,370,950 of record NC_081139.1, read on the forward strand.
CAAAAGTCCAAATGAATGGAAGTCGATGCAGTGCCTTAAAAGGACTCAGTCCTGTTTGTGTGTCCCACAGATGGGGCGCAACTTCCCTCACTCATCATGTTTATCACTAAAACATTATGTAAAGCCGTATTGCCACTATAAAAAAAGCACCACATCAATATTTTGTTTATGCGGAGTGAACATGCTGTATGGCTGCTATGTCCATCTGTTTTTATATCAGCCCTAGCAGCAGCGCATGAATCACTTCAAGAGGCTCGGGTGATTTCTTTTGAACATTACAGTATGCGTTAAGTATATATTCTGTGCTATTGAAAGACACTGACTGTTTTGAATGAGTGCAGTGCAGCATGAAAACCTTGGGCAAAAGACTGGGTGACCCCGAAAAATAGAGAGAGAGAAAGGGAGGGAGATCACATCTTGGGTGAAGCCATTAGAGGGAAGATTCGAAGACTCAGAGTGATGGAGTGAAGAGTGATAATGGATTGGAGAAGCAGAGCAGAGGAGTGAAAAGGCTGAGACCGTGACCTGAAAGCAATGTCTGCATGTGAGAAAAAACACACAAGATGGAAAAGGAACAAAAATTGTGTCTGCATTCATGACTAAAGCAGGTCGTTTGTTGTCAGTCCACAAGGCAGTCGACCAGAAAACCAGCCTGTTCATCAGTAAGGAAACAAACACGTCTACCACCCAGCAGACAAATCACACTGCCAACTGCCAACAGGCGTGCTAATTCAACAGGTTTGGAGCGCCACTTAGCCAATTCATTATCAATCTAGAATCATTTTTGCAGAAAAGCCAGTCACCCAGGATGTTGAGTCAATCACACAGATGGACATATTTAGAAAGTCAACAGATTTTACAGTTGATGCAGTAAGTGTGTATGTGTGTGTGTATGTGCCATGTACAGTTTTTGACATGAATAAATGCACTTTTGTTTTTCTCTTTAGCTTAAACCAATTAACACTCGTCACACTCTACTGAATCATTTAATGTGTATAATTTGTATTATCTCAACCTATTGTGGAACAGGATTTCATTTTTTATTAGAACGTGGGGTGTAATGGACAGGATTTGCATTGCAGACACCGTTCTGTCCTGCACTTTTGTGAGGGTTGTATAGTGAGTGTTAGTGGGAGTGTCGTGTTACATGAGCAGGGCATTCAATCCATACATTTTTCCATGAGTCTTGGTCTATCCCTGCCCCTATACAAGGACAAAAAAAGATCCATGACTAGTGCTTTAATTGTGATGATAAAATAAACATTGCTTATCCTTCAGGGGAATTAAAGAAAATAGAAGAAATTCAGGACTTAAAACATTCAATAATGAGAAAAGGCAAGAAAAGCTGCCACTCAACAACTGAGTAGCAGCCTTTTAGTGTTATATAAGCATAAAGAAAATTATACTGTAGTCTGTCCATTACATAAAAATGCATATACTGTAACACATTAGCTCTAAACAGTGACTGGCAGCCTTGGATAACACTGACTAACACACCACTAATCTCTTTCACCTCAAAGTATTACATATGGGCCGTGCTGCTTCTCTGCCTTTTATTTGAAACGACACAGTTAACAACATGCGAGACACAAAATCCCAACGCACACACACTTTGTCAGTGGTATGAATAATAGGCTCTGCTCCACACTTTCAAGGATGGATGATTTGTATAATAATTCAAAATGTAAATGTTTCCCTCTTAAAGCCAAAAGCCACACCTATTGTGATGCAGTTTTTCCACGTCACATTCAATTTAAGAGTTTGCATTCATCCGTCCACTGGTGCACAAGAGCTTCCAACGTTGCCCCACAAAAAAAGATTTGTTTGTTTGGATTGTCAGCAAATTTATAGTCATGAATAGCGTACAGAGGCCTGGAGCCTCTTTTCTCATTTAGATAGAACCCATGTTTACCTCTTTGCTGTAACCTGGAGACTATACAGTATTTTACTCTTCAATTTCAAAGTTAAAAGTTATCTGGAACCCCAAGCTGAAAGGAAAGGGGCTTTAGTTAACACACACAGCAACAAAGGTTTTGTGAGTACCCTCTTAATTCAATGACAGGCTATGTGCAGCAGACTGAAATGACAAAAAACCCACAAGCCTGTTTCAGGGAGTCAAAAAAGAAAGTGAAGGCAAGAGGAGGACAATACAGTTATAATATATATATAATTATGAAATTGGCTGTCATTTTAAAGCAAACAACAGTAAGATTGACAGCTTCTGTCTGTAGACTTTCTGTCTCGTGGAGAGAATACAGAGAGTGAAGGCTATGAGTTTGCAGTGGGTGCTGTTGTGCTTGGTTTGATGTTTGATGGAGGGAGCCTCATGCCCACAAAGTCCCTTTGAAAGCTCAACCAGTGTGGCATAAAAACAATGTTAAACTTATACTGATAATCAGATTTTGGTTTTAAATGACTTTGACCAATTAACATTCAGCATTTTGACATATCGGGGAGTAAACATGATTTAAACTGACTTTTATTTTTTAATTTATTAATGGATTTTATTTCATATCCATTTCTTGTCTTGTTTTTAAGCTGGCCACACTATAAGATGCTGTACTACAGCGTTTAAAAATGTCAAGTCACATGCATCAAGAAGTCATCAGTCCAGCCTTGTGACTTCTCTTTAATAGTCTCTCTTGCTACGGTACTGTAATATACAGAAAAGGAAATAAAACACAATTTCTGCACCGATAAGTGCTGCAGCTCTTCATCAGGTTTTGTTCCTCCATAGTTAGACACTGAGTGGGAACATTTCCAAAACCGACTGCCCACAGTTACCACTATCTTTGCATAAAATGCATGTAATTTGTTTGTGACAGTGGGTGGAGACATTTTGGCAGGATCAAAGGTGCAATTTTGTAGATATTTCTTCTCTCCTTCTTAATACATTGAACTGTAATCCAGTGTTGGGTAAGTTACTTAAAAAATGTGATATTACTTTATTTCCACAAATCACGTTCAACACAGACAGGCTTTCAGTGATCTGGATCAATAAAACTGATCCATGAGCTTAGTCATTTATTTAATTTTAATCACTGAATTATGTGTTTCTTAATGTGACAACTGCAGACCTTTTCAAACAGATTTGACAGGATAATCCCTGATAAAGGATACGGGAAAGGAATAAACTCATTTTATTGAAATGTTTGACCATCTGTAATCTAGAGAATCGACTAATAAATTAATCAATGCTTTATTACTCGCAAAATCAGCAATGTGAAACAAAAAAAGACCATAAAATGCTCATCCTCACTGTTTTATACTGTTGTTCATTCATCATTCTTTCACTTTTGGGTGATTGGATGATACAGTCAGCCTCATTCTGCAGAGGCAGACAACCACAAAGAGAACAGCACAGGTGTTTTCACTACGGTATTTTACTTCAGCTCGACTGGCGGGATGTGACACACATATTACTGCACCGCATTACTTTTGTAACTTATTACTTCCAAGTTGCCCCCAAACACTGCTCTAATCACAGCTGCAGCTACTATCAAGTAGGCCATCACGCTGATTAAGGCTGACTCTGTTCCCAATGAGTCCCTGTTAATGCTACATGGTAAATGAATGCAAATCAGACCAAATAAGTGGGAGGGGTGGCATCGTGATGTGGTCTCCATTGAAAATAAATAAAACGAGTCAGTTATGTAAGGTAGATGGGAAACAGCGCCGCCGGCTCAACCATTTATGTACTGATTTGTTGTTGTTGCTGCATACAAATGATAATAGCATTAATTTAATTGACATCCCGTCTGTAAACTCTATCTGCATCTGGTCAGGTATGAAACCAGTGGTCTGTTCCGCTTGCATAATTTAATGCAAGTCTTTTCAATTATGGGAATGCACATTGATGCAGAAGCAGGAAGGAAAATTGTGTGTGTGTGTGTGTGTGTGTGTGTACGCGTGCATGTGTCCATATAAAAATAATCTACTTATGTCGTACATGGAGACATTGTTCATGGCCCTCAGCTTTGTGTGTGTGATGTCAGACACCCACATTTCCTGTCCAGCCTGCGATCTGCTGCTGTCTGCCAGACAAAGAGGGAGAGCTTTGCAGGGAGAGAGAGGGGGAAGAGACAGACGGAGTGAGGCAGAATTAAAAACTGCAATAATCAACAGAAAGTGTGCTAATCATCGGGGTTGGTTGTATAATCGTCGAAAAACAAGACCAAGCTGAACAAAGCAAGGACAGAGAGCAGCAGCACGAAGTGATGATCGTGGAAAGATCAAGGCACAAGTAGTCGGCATTAGAAGGAAAAGAAAAAGGTGCCGACCAAGAGAATGTAAAACAATCAACATCCAATAATGACATGTAAGGGAGATTGACAGCACAGGAGAACAGGGACAATTGAGTGGAGCCAAGAAAATGCAAATTCAAGGAAGAAGAGTTGCAGCAGCAGCTTTTGAATTCAGGTGGGGTCTGCTGGGAGACAGGGTTTCAAACCAAAGGGGACCAAAGATTCTCCTCTCTGACCAGATGGCTTGCCATGTGTCTCACAGACACATACACACAGCTTTCACAGACAGTACAGTTTTATGTCACCGCACGTCAGTATGGAACCAATCACTTGCCATGACGACACCAAACCTCATAGGATGTTTAAATGCACAGTACTACAACAAACAAAGGCATCAGCAGCATTGTAACACTGGTAGTTTAACGGATATTTGGTCGTAAATCAAATTATTTGACAAATGACCATTTTGACCCGTTGATGGCTCTGTGTTCCCAGTGCACACACAGTGTTGGAAAAACCTGGACTATCACTCAAAGCACCTTGTGAAATGACTTGTCTTGATAATTTACTGCACGCTTTTGTTGTTTCCTTGTTTGTTTATTTCTTTTGTTTTTTTATCATAATGCTCACAAGACACTTTAAGTGAGAAACTTGTGATTTGATATGGCATTATGGATATTTTTAGTTGTATCGCACTGATAAATGTGACGAGTAGCCGTTGCCCAGTGCAACAGGGATCCTAATAAATTAAACTAATTCAACTAATTCAACTAATTGTTAAATTTCATAACAATTAATGTGGCATCTCAACATTCAAGGGAAGATTGTTGTCATGGTGAAGGTTGCAAAACCGACACTGACATTGGTCTTTGTTGTCTTTCTAATTTCAGCCCTGTGAGGTGTCAGAGCACTATCATTATCCTGCTAAATCCACTTCTGACTGGTATCATTTACAGAGTCATAAGACGCAAGTCAGGGGAAATAAAAGCTACTTGATTTAAGTGTCTGAGGAGGTGACCATGACCAATGCCTTCAGTTCTATGACGAAGACCCACAACAAAAGGCTGCACAGCCACTTACAGTAAGAGGCTGAGTTGGATGAGATAATAAGAAGATGATACATTTGCTCCTCCTTCTCCCACCACATTGGCGGTCTGACAGTCAGCTGCTCAATTTCTGCTCCTCAGCTCATTTGCAGTGGTTTGATAATGGTGTCTGAGCTCAATTGATGTCAGAGAAGGAGGAGAAACAGGAGGGGTCCTATTATCAGACTCTGAGCGTGTTTGAGTGTGTGTGTGCGCTGTGGTCTCTGTCATTCTATCCCGCAAATGCATCAAGTCTCCTCTCTATCCTCACATATACACAAATTCATACACGGGCAAAGTTAGAGGCTGCAAATGTCTGCTGCATCCGTCAAGTTAATCAGGCTTCCAGTCCTCAATATCAACATCATTAGTTCAAAAGAAACCCACTCACAAGTGCAAAAGCTACAGTCACACAGTCTTACTAAATATTACTGTATTTCCTAATTCACTTTACCGACAAGACTAAGCAGAATCAACTGGCACAGTGCCCCCAGGGCTAAACAGCTCTCAGTGCCTTAGATATACAGCAGTGAAGATTTAATGCCAAGATGCAGAGGTGGTTGTATTTCTTCTCTCTTCTGGCTAACTTGTACTTATCAAAGCAGTTTTCTTAGAGCTATTTCACTTAATCACTGACTAAAGGGAACAAAAGTTCACCACACAACATTAGATTGTTAACACAATTATTTTCGTGAACCAAGTTAATTATCCACACACATCCACCACCCCCCATCAAAGTGAAATACTCGTTGGAAATAATTCATGAAGATGAGAGTGGAGGAAAAAAGAGGAGTGAAGAACTGAGGGAGGAGAGATTTGGTCCATGTCATGTCAGAACCACAGTTATACATCAGGACAGTCAAGACAGAGAAAGACGGAGACTGAATTTGCTCCCAGAAATGTGAAGAAAAACCAAACAATAAAGTGTGCCTGGAAAAATTACACCGCTCTATTGCGCCAACACCTTTAGTCGTGCTTCTATGTCTAATAGAAACATCATCCAGCTGCAAGCATCTCCAACGGCACTCAATAATCAATAATATATCCTCATGTGGAGGATAAAGCGGTAGGAAATGGATTAATAATTAGTGACACCCAATAGTGAGACTGCAGATTGTAACAAACGGCCGCTCACACCTTCTATTCCAAGGCGCTTCAGGGAATTACGGTGGCCTCTGCATACCAAAAAATGGACGACGTTTTTCTTAATTTGCATAGTAAGATTCTGTTCCAAAACACAAAATGCACACTCTGGCGGATTTGTCCATTTTTGGCTGCTATTAAAAATATGGGTGCACGTAAAAAGTTGGGGATCATTGGCCTCCATAAAGGCAAGGCCCTCATCTAAAGTACTTCCTCTCAGGCTATGAAAACCACATGACTGTTATTTTGAAGTTAGTATACACTTCTCTAATAAAATATTTATAGGTAGTACATTCACTCCAAAACCTCCTAAATGTTACACGCTGGACCTTTAACCATGATAACCAAACATGTCCACGAATAACATTGCCAAAAATGTAATATAATATCCAGCTTTATCCTGTTTTGCCTGAGTGAAAAAGAGCCAGACACACAAACACCCAGGAGAGGCCTGAACATCCTCTGGCTGCAAAGAGCAGAGCAAATTATACCCAAATGGACTGGAAGTGTATACACTGCAGAGACACAGGGAATAATGGGGGGAGGGACATAGCAAGAGAAGGACAGAAACACTTGACAAGCCATGACAAAGACACCTCATCCTGTAAGTGACAGTTTGTTCCAGTGCTTGCCTGTGGTGTCACATTTGACTACAGCCTACAGCCTTCAAGCATCCAGTTAGTTATTTATGTTATAGGTTTACAGAATTTTATTCCACAAAAAATAAATATTCACCATGAAAAAGAGAGTTGTCTTATATGAATGGGATCGGCGACCTTAGCCCGGGGCAAAGAGCTTGGATCAGAACCGGAGACAGTCAGGGAACTCATCTGTTTGCCATCCTTATAGGAATATTTAATGTCAAAGGAAATATCTGTGGTCTTGTAAATTTGCAGCCAAAAGCCATCTGCTTTAAGTAAATCCAGTCAAACTTAATTCACGCGGGATACACGGTTATTTCTGACAGCAGCTTTGTCTATTGCTCCTGCACAACAGGGAGGAAAGCCAAACACATTTACCATTTAAAGGGGACATATTATGCAAAATCAACTTTTTAACCATTTTAATACTGATATTTGGGACTCTGGGGGCCCTACCAGTCGCCAAAGTGTGGAAAAACAATACTCAGTCATGTTTTCGTGGTTCCGCTTAGTGTAAGTATAGGCGATAAAACGCTCGATGTTGAATTCCCTGCGCTTATGACGTCAGCATGCGCATTTCACCGCGAATGTTACCGCCCCACCAGTACGTTTACTTCGCAAGCTCCACCTTAGCTCCACCTTGTCCCTGCCAGAGTGCAGGCGAGGGAGGAAGAGCGGTATTATGTCAACGTGGCGGGACAAGTGTGCTGTTGGTGGCCGCACAGTGGAGCACAGTGTTTTACAGAGGATTTTATATATGAAGCTAATGTGCCGGATAAAGTCAGCAATCGTGTGTTCGTGTGTTCGCACCACTTCACATCAGACTGCGGCCAGCGGTTGCCGTATTTAGTCAGGGGACGTATTTCACCGACGTACAAACACACAAATTGTTAAGAAAAGATCACATAGAGCTCATAACTGACCATTCTGACACGTCCTAATTAAACATATTTGTTCAGTACGTCCTCCATGACCGGAGCACAGACTCAGTCTGATACAATCACATAAAGCAGCTGTTTATGCAGCTCGCCGCTGACGATCAGCGGTGCTGCACTCTCTGTGCAGCGGTGCTACACTCTCTGTGTCACCGATAGCCTAAACTGCCGCTGGCGATCGCTGATCGGCAGCGGCGCGCTGAATAAACTGTATGTTGCTGTATCAGACCGGAGACTGTCTGATACAGCGGTGGCGCGTTACACGGTGATCGCCAGCTCGCCGGAGCACCGGAGGTGGTCAGCGGTGGTGAGGTCTCCGGAGCACAGTCTCCGGTCTGATACAGCAACATACAGTTTATTCAGCGCGCCGCTGGCGATCAGCGGTGGCGATCAGCGGTGCTGCACTCTCTGTGCAGCGGTGCTGCACTCTCTGTGTCACCGCTGATCTTCTGTTCCTAAGTGTTTTTAACTGATTTACAGTTGGACAGTGTTCGGCTCGATCCTTATGTAGGACGTCTCTTCCTGTGACGGCACTCTCGCTGACATGTTGATATTGTCAGAGAGCTAGTGGAGGGAGGGGGAGACGAATAGAGCTGTAAAGAGGACAAATCAGAAACCCCCTGGAAGAAGTGGGCGTGTGTTTGCCTGTGTCTCATTTGCATATAAAGGGACCTTGCACGAAAACCGAGCGTTCTGAAAGGGGCGGGTTTAGCAGGGTTATTGAACTACTATGATTCTTCATCCTTATGGTATTTTGACCAAAGCATGTCACTGACATGTTCATTAGGACACCAGGGAACTATTTTAATGGGGGAAATAGGGTATAATATGTCCCCTTTAATGCTGAAGAGACCCTTTTTTTCCCCCAAACAGGAACCTTACCGCATCATGCCTAGGTACTATTTTAGCTGAATGTGTGAAGAAATCCAATCAACACTTGTGGTAATGCACCAATTTATCACAAGTATAATTTCATCAGCAGGTCCTCTCGTCACAAATGGGACATACTGTTCTGTTTATGAAATGAAAATAATGATTTCACACAAATCCGTGCCCCAATCTTTTTGAGAGAGCAGCTCCTACCAGAGCCATTGATCCAATGGCTCTACCAACAATTAAATTAGTGCATAAAACCGAGCCAACTGAATTCAGTAATACACAGTAATGCTATGATGAAATGATAGCAGGAGGCTTATAATGCAACAGCAGCAGATACCTCTCCACCTCTGTGCCAAACTAAAACAGGGATTTGCGAGATCCTGGTCCGCAGTGCCAATATAATCTGAATCCTGAGTCATGACACTGTGACTGATCCTCGTAAGCACAAGTGCCTGCGGAAGGAATAAAATGTAATCCAGAAAAGAAAAAAAAAAAAGAGTATGCAGTAATCCACCAGCAACGCTGACAAAGCGTATTGCACCACAATAAGACCTGTTCATGAGCACATGTAGTACAGAGAATGAATAATAGATCAGACCATAAAAGGGTACGAAAGGCAACAAGAGCACACATTTCTATCAACATATACAAATGTTGGCAGCAAATACTAAACCCTGTGAGGTGAGAGGAGTAGCTGGGTAGCAAATGAAGCAATCCAAGAAAAAAATATTATTTTCAAATACTGTAAAAATCAACAACACGGAGGGGGGGATTCTTTTTCAGCTACAGCTAATGGCAGAGCGATGCTGGCAGGTCATTCAGATAAGAGGACATGTTTTTTTTTCCATACAGCTGACTTAATTAGAAAATCAGAAAAAAGGGTAAGAGATTGAGTGAGTGAAGAAAAAATGAACATGTCGTTATTATCAGTGGACCGACTGGGAGCCACCAAGGAGCCTCATAGTGCTTTTGCCTGAAGTGTTTTTTTTTTCTAAGTCTGGATTGGAACCAATCCTGGGCCACAGCGAGAAGCAGGGAATAAAAACCCTGAAGAAATATGTTTGCCAAGGATTTCCAAGTCTCTCTTTAATGTAATGTTGTTTGAATAAAATCCTAAAATGTGGGGAAATTAAATTAACCTAGATAAAAAAAAACAGTAATGGGGAAGTGCTTGGCAGCATGAAATCCCACAGGGCGAGGGGAGGAAAGCAGCAAAATAATTCAACGTCAATATGTTGATGTCAAAGTGTCGATTCCATAAGCTCATCTGTGATTAATTAAAGGAAGCACACAAGTTTATGCTCTTTTGCTCCCCGTGAGATTTCCTTAAGCGGGCGAGTACAATACCAACAGCTCGGGGTTGTGACACATGTGCGTACACGTGCGAGACCATGTGCGGGTTGGTTAGATGCCCGATGGCAGTCGCGAGGATCAAACAGCATCCTGGGCAGGGCCATGCTTAATGAGGAGAGGATGCTTCATTAATGATCCCTACAGCTAAAAGCCTGGTTGTCACACACGTACCACTTATGTTGTAAAGGGAAAGAAACGTGCGTGCATACTGCAAGTACACTGAAAGACTGACAGCAGCTTATCTAACCCTCGCACAAATGCACACAGAGGAAAAAAAAAAGAAGATGGGCTGAGAGAAATGACAGCTCATCCCGTTGACTGTGGCGGCAGACGAGATTGACCTTCTTGGTATGCATTGCTGGTAGCTTTTAGGTTTGGTAAAGATTTTAAACCTTAGCACTCCCGGATCTGTGCCGCAGGTGCACCCATTGTAATTTGCCTTATATGGACATCCTGGGGGTGTGTGTTTATAGGTCACATATTCAGGCTTTGAAAAATGCATTGTTTTTTTTCGTCTTCTTATGTGTTGTTGAGTCAAAGTTATGATTCATTTTACATTTTTTAGTAGAAATAATTGTGCAGAAGTCACAAAATTAGACCGTATTTCCAAATTTCACAAATTCAATCTGATTTTAAACATTTTGAGGATAATTTTTTTGCTTTATACACAGGTGAAAATGAACATTCTTTTTCATCAGATGGCCTATAGGTTGTGCTGACAAAAGGATATAAGAAACTGCACATTCATATACCCTCTGTTTATACTGTACGTTTAAACATCGTAATGGAAAAAAGCAGCCAAAATGCGCTGTGTTCTAAGGGTTCATTTAGGTAAAGAAACATCAAATTAAAGCTGAAATAAAGCTGATCAATTATTTTGTGGATGCTTTCACCTCACAGGCTGTTTGGCATGAAGTTAGCCACACCAAAGTCACCTGATCCTCTAATATTCAGACGCCCGACAGTCGGGAGCTTTCCCATCTTGACACCATTTAAAATATATACTAAGCCTTCGCTGACTTTAACGAGATGAAAAACAATATATAATATATCTCATATTTATAAACTGTTACTGAGTAACAAGGAAATGAGTGGCAAAATAATCTCCCTGTGAAATACAGTAAGGTTTGCATTGAGGCAGAGCTCAGATGAGGGTGTCAGCAGGAAGAATAAGTGCAGATCTTGACCCTTCGCAGGAATCCAATTACACCGGCTAATTGGATAGGGTATGTGTACTGCAGTGATAGAATTAGAGCATTTAAGTGCACACAGGGTAGCGGGGCAGCAGAGCACATTGCACATCCATTTTAAACTCTGCCTGGTTTACAGACAGTGTAAAGACATACAGTATCCTCAAGGAGAAACTGCTCCAACAGTACTATAAATAACAAAAGGTGCAAGACAGGTAGATGACTTAATGTGGCATCCAATATGCACTGCCAACTACTTGCTCCAGCTATGTTCAGCTCTTATTTTACTACTGCTTAATTAGGAAAGAGATAGGTGAAGAATAGTGGATGATCTCTCAGCCCCGGTAGAGTTGCAGCAGATGCGCCATAAATTGTAGAAACTAAGTGGCTGCTGATGAATAATGGGTTAATTTTTACAGTATTACAAAGCTATTTTCTGCAATGATGGCACGCTGTGTGATCTCAAGTTCAGGTTAATAAATCTCAATTTACATGCTTTCCGTTGAAAAGAGGAGAGCTTTTAAAAAAAAAAGTCATTCTAACACGACATTCTTGTCAAAACTGCCTGTATGTCACAGCCATGAATACAACAACCTTTGACACCCTGCGGTTTCTATAGAGGATTTGTAAACAGCAGCCAGGGAAAGGTAATCCATAGAATTATAAATGGTGTGTCGAAAATAGAGGATCAATAGTCCTTTATTCTGCACATTTCAAATGGCTTAGCTAACATCAGGCGAGGGACCAATTTCATTGCAAACATGTTAACGCTCCTCACTATCTATAAAGGCTCCACCAAACTTCAAAAAAAAAATAAAAATAAAATCAGCATACAGTCACTCATAAACAAAGTTTGACAAGATATTCACTGAAATCTTGACAAACAAACATGAAGGAGATTCATTTTGCTTTCATGTTTTTGTTTAAAAGGAAATCAGCTTGGCCTGCTCTGTGAGTGCAGCCTCATTAAAACTTGCCGCTAATCTTGGGAAGTACTGGCCAACGATAAAAGGGAGCCACAGTTTCGGTGACACAATGAACTATAGTCTAAGAAACACTGGGAAGAGTCTGTTCTTTACTCATTTAAAATCGTTGTGTTTATGGATGGGGAGGCAAGTTAAACCCAGCCCAAGCGTGCACGGCTAAAAATAATCACAAGTGTTTGGAGCTACAGTAAAATGAAGCATAAAATGATTTATTTTGGACAAAGGGGGAGAAAAATTAGATTGTTTATTCTCTTGAGCACTAGGGAGAGTCTAAAAGCTCCTGCAGCACAAGAATAATAAGTGACAATAAACAAGCACCGGTTTGAATGAAAGTCATTCCATACGCACACTGAATTCATACCTTGTCATCATACGCTGCCACATGGTATGATGCATATGTGCATGCAATCTATTTTTAATAGCCTTGCCTGTGCACCGTCCACATAGGCACATGCATATAATATCTATATGTCATCGCCCGTGAGCACAAAGGGTTATCGTTTCATATCTCCCTGCCGTGGAAGTAGCGATGATCATTTATTTATCTGCAGAATTCACAGTGTGATGCATCACGCCGGTCCTTTTCACCTGCCAGAAGATCAGGAGGGACAATATGACCCCTGTGATGCTGCATTATCCCAGGCAGTAAAATACTATAGACAGCTGTGTCACTCAAATGCAAAGCAAACAAAAAGGCCGTGCCCGAGCACAGTGCAGACAGAGTGTGGTTATTACTGTCACAGCAAGAATGTTGTAGGGCTCCACAAGTGGCTAAGTTGTCAATTCCAAAAAAAAAAAAAAAAAAAAAAGGAATGAGAAACAAATAATAATAGTTGTGATGATAATAATAGACATTCATTTTTGTGCCCCACAGGTCAGACAATATCTGAACTGACTGTCTCACTTGTGGATGTGCAGCAGAGCCTTTCTTTTTGTGTATTATTTCAACACAAATGCATGTTTTTTTCCATTTATGATCAGATTGCTCTGCTTCTGGGTTCAGGGTTGACTGAGTGACTGTGCTCTGTGCTCCAGTGTTTGTGCTGCTGGTGCTTGTAGCTATTTCACTGTACAACTACTGCACTGCTGCTCCAGAGATGGATTCCCCTACTGATGTCAAGAGGATGACGCATGGGAGAGCTTATAGTGAACCTCAAGCTACATGACTCTGAATGTCCTCAGCAGGCAATTCAAATTCAAGTTTAAGTCACCGAGTGTCCATGATTCAAATGGATTTATTTGTGATCAAGTTCATCTCTGAGTGAAGAACTTGAGTCACTCCATAGATATTAAACAGAATTATTAACAGAATGTATGTTCTCTGACACTCTATGGAGAAAACGTTCTGTTTTTTAGCCCACTGTTGTGTATCGATGTTAAATGTGTCCTTTTGATTTGTTCTGTTTTGTTGTTCTGAGCTCTCTTGGCCAAATGTCTACCTCATAAAAAGAGATTCTGATTCCAAGGGATTTCCTGATTCAATTACGTTTAAACAAACAAATAAAATCGCGGGCCATTACACTCTTTATTTATTCTTATTTCTTTCACTGAGCTCATTGCTGAAGCAACTGTAACCATTTGCCATTTGCTACGAAAGACTTGCTTGCGAAACAGCTGGCGAACACAGTAAGAGAGACAAATATTTCCCAAAAGAAGATGGTGGAGAGGAAACTAAGTGATGAAAATCTCCTGGAACACACATCTGCGTCTGTTGGATACAAACTCACCTCTGCTACAAATGAATTCATGCAGTTTTTGAAGCCAAATCACGTTCATCTTTGACAGAAGAAAGACGACATTCCTTCTCTTCACAAATGAAAAGTTTTGATTTGAAATGAAACTTTGCTCTGTTGAATCCAATCAGGCACTTTGCTGCAGCAAACTTCACGTGGAGCAAGAGTTTCCAGGCTGATACACTGTGTTTTAGCCTGTCAAATATGAACTAATGAAAATGTCGGAAAAGTGACTGCAAGGCTCGACAGACTCTGATAACGAAGGTAGGTCAACACGCCATTACCCTGTCACTGTCACTGTCTCTGTCGTCAGCAGAAGTCACCCTGAGTGGAATATGTGACAATTTTATGGCATTTTTCTTCCACAGAAATAAAAATGATTTACTTAAAACAGCCGGTTTTGCATGGAGACATTAGACGCTTACCAGAACACATAGCTCATATTTACGTTTATATGCCAAACTCAAATGCAAGTCCAAGTTTCTATCATCAAATTTTACACGCAAGTCTTTTACATCCAGTTGAACTGTAACCTTCTCCATCTGCTGAGGCCACAGGAACACAGCGCTCCGTCGTCAATTCAGAACACCCAAAAACAATTTCTTTATCTGTACTTTCACCAAATCTGCCACTGCATGCTGTCCTGCTGCAGTCGACCCATCAGTCAGCAACACAAATCATTGACTCTGTCAGTTAACAAGTCCTGGAGGAGAAGGAGCAGATGAATGTGGGGCCATCAGCGCTGCCCAGAGCCAAATTGTTTTTATCACCGGTCAGAATGTGAGCACTTAGTTGTTTCTATAGGGCTGCAGTGGCACGCCTGCTCGCCGATCAGCTTGATATTTTAAATCATAATTCAATCTGGCGTCTGCAGCATTTCAGCTCTCGGGATAAATATATATTTTTTTTTTTACAACCTCCTCTGAGAGCATTTCACAGTTGCAAAATAGCAAAAACAAACAAGCAGAACACATTTGCACACCAAAAAAAGCAGACGACATCCAACAGGCCTCCTCCAGAGTAGTTACATTCACAGGGAAGCAAGTGCACATAGGCTTTTGTGTTCGCATTAATCGGAAACAGGAGGAAACTGAGGAGTGATTAGTGCATGCCTGGATGTTTAAGCACAGAACTGCTCACTTTTGTTTCCATGACATGATCAATTCTGAAGGCTCCTGCTGCCATACAAGTGTTGTTCGCAAACAACAGAAGTGCAGTGTTAACGTTTCCTTTTCAGCGTAACAAATCCCTCTAGATAATATGAGTTCACTTGAGTTCCATCATTTCAAACTCTCTGGATATGAATCTTTCATTTCGTGCATGGCAATGAAATGAAACAGGTCACATGTCAAGAATGGGATCTTCTAAGATATCCTGTTACATTTTGTGTAAATCTTTCTGATTTACAGTCTCTGAAAATGGCCCAATCTACAGAAATCACCCTTTTAGTGTTGATTATGCAGTCTTTAAAAACAGTAACAGTAAACACAGCTGCCAGAATGGATGATTTCAAACAGTCGTCTAATGCCAACCTGCCATTCTCAAAGAGCATCAGAGTGATGTGAGAATGAAAATTCAATCTGCTTTGTGGAAGACGTCCTGCTGCTACAGCAGACGGTCACGTGAGGATATCTACCACAGAAATGTTGTCTTGCATTTCAATATGTGTGTGTGTGTGTGTGTGTGTCTGCAGGTATGTGACAGCAGAGAGGTTTTTCCTGCTGTGTGAAGTCAACCCCGACAGGCCAAATGGGCGTGGGTCTCTCTTTCTCTGTGTGTGTGAATAAGAGTTCATACACGCAGGGGGTGTGAAATTCATACATACATGTGCATGTTCTGCACATGTATGTATGCATGTGCATGTTCTGCACATGTATGTATGCATGTATGTGCTATAGCCTTGGCCCAGATGTGCATTACATCTCTAAGCAACAAGAGCATTTGCATTAGAGCCTTCTAATGTTCCTCCTGCAGGCCAGCAATCCTGTTACAGTGTCAGTGATGAAGGGATTGCAATCACCACGTTAACCCCCAGCCTTGAGGATGTATCTGTCAGCATGATAAACATTTTATAGTTTGGTCCATTTTCACCGCCGCTCCAAAGTGACTGTGACGGTAATCATCAGCTGCTTTTCAATTTGCGATGACACAAGGCAAAGATCAATTGAGTGGACAGAAACAAACCACAGAGCACAATTATGACTCCTGTTAGATCTGCAGCCACTGAGGACGCACTGGTGCGTTTAAAGGCTCCCGTCAGCCGGCTTCAATCAATTCTGTGTGATTATCTCACATCAATCACACCAAAAATCCAGAATACTGAGGAGCACGTTATAACACAGTGTGGGATCCAGAAGGTGGAGTCAAGATACATTTCTTTAGACAACGGTGAGTTTTTAAGGTCTTAATTTAGCTCAGGGTTTACAAAACTCAGGATTTTGTATTTGAGATGGGTTTTTTTATATGACAAGAGTGCCCCTTCATCATACTGAGCTTTTCTTTTTTTTCTCTCTCTGGCTGATGACTAGCCCCATTGACAGATTTTGAGTAGCCTTGCTGCCTCTTTAGCAGCAGCTCACACCTGAATGATATAGAATACATATATATATACTGTATATATACATATATATACTTAGTTAGATCATAAGAGATTCCAGTCTTGTCTGGTCAGCATTAGTAATGAGAAATGAAAAGTGTAACCTCCAGCATTATTGATTATGGACTGCGTGGAAATGTGATTAAAAAATAAATAAATAAAAACAAATAAATAAATTAAGAACTTACCCCGAAGATGACAGTGTCTTCTCCTTGAAATATTGGGATGAACTTATCTCCGCGGATGATTTCAGATCGGTTCAGGGGTCGAAATCGACACAACACCTTGATGTTGCATTCTGCATTTGCATCAGCCATTGTGAAGGGAGAGAAAAAACGATGACACGTTTCCAAAATTCAAAGAGGTGTTTAAGAAATATGCTTCTTCTTTTTTTAAATCCCCGTGCAGTCTCTTCCTGTAAACCACCTGGACGCGGGCTGAAACCATCGGCTTATGCCCACATGCGAAGCGAGACTGGCAGGCGAGGCATTTGGAAGAATGGATGGACTACTACGAGTTTTAAAGGAGACCACGTCCAAATGTACTCATTGAAGAAATGGTGAAAAACTGCAATTAAAGAGAGGGTTTCCTTCTTTCAAACGCCCTCAAACTAAACTCAAGGCGCAGCTGAGCAGAGAGCAACAAATGCAGAGTTGTAAATGTTGTAAATGTAAATGTGGAGAGGAGTCCACACTCGTCCGGTCGGCAGCGTCTGGATAGGCTGCAGCCTCCTCACAATCACAAGCGCGCATCATCCCTGCTCGCTCACTGGAGGCGGGGCGTGGTGAAGTGGCGACTCGCATCCTCTCTCTCATCAGCATCACTGAGGATGATGATGACGAGCACCGGCTCTGCCTCCTAATCCTTCAACCACAAATATACATGACTGACTGCAAATGTGTGACATCTTTGGTTTTAGGGAACACTAAAACAACTTGCATGAAAGCACAACCATGAGGTGTTGCGATAACACACTCACTGGCCACTTTATTAGGAACAGTGGCAGGAGCGGCACCTGGTCTTGTGTCATTGTTGCCTATCTTTACTTTCAGAGATGGTCTTCTGCATACACTAGTTGTAACAAATTCTTATAATTACTGTACGGTATGTTGCTGTTTTTACATTTTGAAGATGGCTTTTTAACGATTTAAGGGAATATGTAACTTACTTTTTCTTTCTTTTTTCTGTGCTTTATATTTAGGTACTATGTTTTGAAAGTTACAATGGGCAAATGGGAAGGCTTCTAGTAGTGAATGGACTTAAATGCAGAGAAGGAATTTCCATCTGCGGAACTGATAAAGGACTAATTTATTTATTTTTTTCCGTATTATTATCTTAATTATTATTATAGTTACAGTTATTATTATTATAGTACAGTAATACTACAGTCGTAGTAGTAATAGAAGTAGTAGTATTAAAGTTATCGTTGACGTTCTATCATCTCAAACACCTCTGACCATTCTCATCTGACCCCTGACCTCTGGAATCAAGAAGGCATTTTTCCCCAGAGAACTGCTGCAGGATAATTTTTGGACGATTCTATGTGAACGCAGCGAGATGGTTGTGCGTGAAAATCCCTTTAGATCAGCAGTTTCTGAAACACTCAAATGAGCCCGTCTGGCACCAGCCACGTTCAACGTCACTTTAATCACCTCTCTATTCCATTCTGATCCTCGGTTTGAACTTCAGCAGCTCTTCCACATGCCAGAATACATTGAATTGCTACCATGTGACAATCTGAAGGTATTTGCGTGAACAAGAAGTTGAATAGGTGTACCTAATAAAGTGGCTGATGAATGTACAGAGAGCATCTCCTCTTTATTCAGTCTGCACCAGACTGGTCGCCATGGCAATGCAGTTTGGGAAAGATGGCATGCACAGACTACAAGTGGACAAGGGGGTGCTCTGAGAATTCAACTTCAGAGGTCTATGATGTGGTAGTGTCAGTGTTTATGTTTGCAGAAGTCATTTTCTTTGCTGGACATAGCAATTCTGAATTGGATCATCACCCAGCCTCCATATTTTTGCTAGACCTCGAGATTTAAAATGATCACAACTGCATGTAAGAATAAATTAATATACCAACACTTTGATAGAAGGATTTCAAAGTGAATACATTTAAGATTTTCTAAGCATATCATCGTCTTAATTGACTATCTTTGGCCCATTTAGTTGTTTGCTCGTGCCTGGAGCGCCACCGCGTGGCCACCCTGCTATGTTACCTTGGTCACAATGTTTCATTTCAACCTTGAACGATAAAAAAAATAAAACCTACATAAAATATTTTTGTTGTGTATTTTTTAGTAAATCGTGCGCGTAACAACGAAGCTTGCATTACATTTGAAGGGAAAATCAAATCAAGTGACAGAACAACAGAAAGGAGTGGGTGTCAGTGACATGGTGCGCGCATGCGTCGCACGCGGGGTGTTTGTTATGTTGGCATTGGTTGGCCGTCGAACTACCCGCTACCTCGCTACCACTTGAGAGAACACAACACCGCCCGTTCGCCTGTGCCTGTGAGAGAAACCCAACGTACACGCTGTCAAACCAAGCGAGTGACCACATCAGCCTGCAAAGGTTCGCCGGCTGTGAGACTGCTGGCTCATCTACTGCTAGCTTTTGCTCATTGTCAGTTAGCACGTTTTAATAACCGTCGTGATATTCTTTTGTGAATTGTTGGCCTCGTCTTCGCCGCCCACTGACAATGGCTGATCCTAAATACGCAAACTTGCCAGGAATTGTAAGTACCTAATGCTACCAGATAGGTTAGCTTTATAGCTATTTGCCAGTGCTAGCTATTAGCTGTGACAGCTATATTCTCTTGCATCGCTGCTGTTGTGCCTGTTGTATTTTTTGTTGTTGTTGTCTCCAGTTACGATTCAGCTTATAACTACTTAAACTTCGTCACTGACGTTTACGATGTGATGTGGTGTAATGCAGTCCAAGCTAGTAAAATGTTAGCTTGTTGAGTACGTGTTGTGTTATGGGCCGGGGCGTTGGCCTGGCTAACAATAACCGGGTCATTTGCTCGTTTGATGCATGGTTTACTTCAATGTTTCAATAGGCCTTTAACGAGCCGGACGTGTACGAGACTGGAGACCTTCCAGAAGATGACCAGGCTCAGTTTGAGTCGGTAAGTAGACATTTTATATAAACTGACTGTGACAATCAGCAGACTTGTCTAACACGCTAACACAATTAGCTAATACATGTTTATAACTCACTGACTTATTCATTTTGCTCAGTGTGTATCATTTCTGATCATGATCAAATACCTAACCATGCATATACCTGCTTTGCTATTTCTACTTATAAGACTGAACAGTAGAGAAAATCAATTTCACTCAATGGTAATTACTGAGGTAGTTTAGTTTAGTTTAAATGTTAAGCACTGCCCCTGAATTTCTGTTGTCCTTATCAAATCGGTAGGTTAAGAAATAAAAAAAAAAACCAAATAAATAAATTCACTCGTCTAATCTCTGAGCATCAAGTGTCATCAAGCTACTAAGTGCTCAAACAATAATTTAAATAAATGCAGGCTAATACATAAGCTCTAATGGAGGTTTTATTGTTCAGCTTTTGTTCACTTTAAACAATTTTAAAAAGCTAGTGATTCATAGTGATCATTTTGGTTGTGGAATAGGTATGACAGTTGTTTTACCTACCTGTTACACTGACAAGCAAGTATAAAGTGTAATCACCTTTCAATATTTCATAATTTCACTTTCAAAACCATTATTTTCAAGCTTAATATAGAGACAAAAAACATTCTCTCAATGTAGAATCTAGGCACAAGTTTATAAATAAAAATAGTTACAAAAGCTTCGACTTGATTGTTTTGTGATGCCAGTTCAGTGTCTTTTCTTAAGAGTGTGAATTTAATTTTAGTGTTTATTGTTAGAGCTCAGTCTTTTTTTTTTAAACAGTGCTATTGGGAAGCGGTGTGTAAACAGTCCAGGGATGCTGATCTCGCCTTGATTTATATTTCTTGGCTTTTAACTGACCAGCTGAGAGATTCCTAATGGCATTTTCCCTTCTGTGTGTCCACATTCATTCCTCCCTCCCATACCCTTGCCCTTGTTTTTGACTCTTCCCCACCCTTCCCGGGATTCTAGTTTGTACAAGTAAGACTGGCTACATTTTACTCTCAGTGAGCTTAATGCCATGCTTTTTATGCATGTTTTTAATCTCATATCCACTTTTCTACCTCTATTGACTGGGATGAAATGAAAAAAGCAGATTAATGGAGTGACCTCTTCATAATTTTTTTAACTGTTTTGAAGTGCAAGAGATTGATTCTTTTCCTCCTGCTTTTTGTTGCTTAACTTTTCAAGGGTGTAATGATGTTGATGTGTGTTTGGCACATTTTAATTCTCTCATCCATTCTGTAACGCTTTGTCAAAACTGTCAAGGCTCTTTTTAATGTGTGTCCGTCTGAAGCTTTAACAGAATCAGAAGTGTTTGTTTATTTGTTCCAGATATGTTCTTTTTGACCTGGCACCATTTTCTAACTAATGCTTTTGGACTAACCCCAATGTTTCTACTAACTGAATATATTAAAGGCTTGTGTTTTCAACGTGTGTGATAACATCCTTCTGGGTCATTGCATGCCACATTGTTAGATGGAAAAAAAGAATAATATAGAATTTGGTCATGGTGTTGGCATTTCTATGCCCCACAATTTTTTCGGTTTATGCCTACTTTACTCAGTATGTATACTGTAACATCACCAGTGTAAACTGCATTATTTTATGTAGGGGAAGCTCTGGATAGGTGTTTGCACCAGTATTGAGCTTACTAAGTGGATCAGGTATTGCCAGATGTGATCGGTCCATATTGAGATGATGAGTTTGTTTGTCATCGCAAATGTTGTGCTTCTGTTATCACTCCAGTCACAGCTAGCTGCAAATTCTCTTATTAGTGCCATAGCTACTCCTGGTGTCATGTTACTGTAGAGAAATAAGAAAAGTTTGCCCTCGCAGATTATTTTTGATGAACTGCACGTTTTAATGAAAATTTTACAATGGATACCAGTTGCTGTAACAGACTGTCTGACTCATTGATTGATTTTTATTTATTTTTAAATGCCAGTTCCCTTGTTCTTGAAGATCCTCTCCATGAGAACATATTGTCAGTACTGAAGTGCAGTATTGACTCAAAAGAGAAAAGTAACTATGCAGCCTTATTGGGTCATTACACCACAGTAAATCGGGGCAAAGAGAAATAACTGTATGCAGTAGGCCCCACAGGCTATATGTGTCAACTGTGTCTCCAGGGTTTTTAGCAGCAACTCTCAGAACATTGCTTTCTTTCTTATTGTGCCCCCACCCTGGCCAACTAGGCCTATTGTGTGCATGGCATGTGATAACCATATTAATCTGTGTTGTCTCTCTCTCTCTCTCCCTCTTTCTCTCTCTCTCCTCCCTATTTTTTTCTCTCCCTTTGCTCTTCCACTACTTTCTCTAACTCTCTTTGGGAACCCAAGGAGCTGGTAAGAGCCTGACTAACCCCCCCTCCCCTTCCACCACCTTCTCCTCCTTTCTCCATTCTGACATTTGTGTAACTGTGTTGTTTCTGTGTTTGTGTGATTTGTCTCTATCCAAATCGCCTGGACTCATGTCATCTATCTATCTGTTTGGTGGTTTAATCATACCCATAGCCTCTAGTGCATCATTTTTGACCACCACGTGTTGTTGATAAAGCAACAGTCTTGTTTACTCCCCAGAATCACTAATCAAATAACCATAATTTAGAATATAGTGACATCTAGGTGTAGTTTTGCCTTTTATTCACTTAATTTTTTTGACAATTATATAGTCATGCCACATTAAGTATATCTTTTTATAATTTAGTGCACATTTTAAAATATTTGTCTCCAGGTGACATAGTCAGGCTTGGACATAGTTGTGATAATTAATTTTAGTCATCCTGCATGCTGCTCTAATTTACACCACTCTGAGTAATGGCTGTGAATATCCTGCAGATTTTCATGATTTTTGGCTTCAATGGTTTTTAGTTTCTTTGGGTGTGTGACCTTGTTGTGTGATGATACGCTCATGATTAATGATCAATGCATTATCTCCTGGGCACTGAACAAGTGTAGGATTTCCTCCCAAATCATACCAATCTGCCAACATATTTCAAGTCGGCTTTCGAGAATCTTTGCTCACTGACAATAATTCAAGGGTCATTTTTAAGTGGTTGGGTTGCTGTCTACAACAGTCTTACATACTCTGTGTGACATTGGTTGTGTTGATCTTACTTAATTTCCCGGTGTTTCCAATGACAGGAGGAGCTTTGCAGTGACAGCGTAGAGAGGATTGTGGTCAACCCCAACGCAGCCTACGACAAGTTCAAAGACAAGCATGTCGCCACGAAAGGACTTGGTCAGTATGTGGGGGATGACATTTTTTAATTATTTTTTCCTCGTCTGTGCTTGTTAACTTTTTAATATAAGAGATAAATCTGATGTTTTTCTGCCTCTATGCTATCCCACAAAGCATTGTCTATGTGTCTAAATCAAAATTAAAATGGGCACTGTAGTTTATTTTAAGTCTGTACCACATACTAATTCTAAGTACAACATTGCCGTTTTTCTATCTATGTATTTTATCACAGTATTTAATCTTAATGGAGAAATAAATTTATAGGAGAATTATTAGTTACTTGAATTTAATACAAAACATTAAACAGTGCTCTTTACACAATTTAACAATCAAATGAAGTTGCTGTTCCATTATGGCTGTAACAAATCTTATCCACCAGCTATTAAATCTCCCTGGTTTAGTTTGAGAATTGGTACTGATACCAATTTGCCGTTTTGTGTTTGTATCCTCATTTCTCTTACAACCCATTTGTTTCCCTTGCGCAGATTTCTCAGACAGAATTAGTAAAAGCAGAAGAGTTGGCTATGAATCAGGGGACTTTGAAATTGTGAGTATATCCAATTAAGCAGAATTTTATTAACTTTACTCTTTTTTTTGAAGGCGTTTCATTGTGGGCATAACAACACATAAGTGTGCAGAGTTTAAGGTGCAATTTTATGAACACTTATCTTGGGAGACTCTCTGCATTCAGACCTTTTCAACCTCTTTCGTCTTTGTTTAGCTTGGAGAGGG
Organism: Solea solea; assembly: GCF_958295425.1. Lineage (NCBI taxonomy): Eukaryota > Metazoa > Chordata > Actinopteri > Pleuronectiformes > Soleidae > Solea > Solea solea. The sequence continues at coordinate 6,394,853 of NC_081139.1, forward strand.
CTGTGGGGTGAAAGAGACGCCTCAGCAGAAGTACCAGCGCCTGGTGAATGAGATCCAGGAACTCATTCAGGATGTAGATACAATCCAGGTGAGGTGACACACAAACTCACTCACTCACACTCACAGACACAAAATACATTTTGTAAATGTCAGTGTAGAATATTTTCTCTTTCTCGTCATACAATGTTTTGTATTGTGGTTGTGTGCTGTCAGGAGACATTACACACCTATAATCTAATAGTGGAATTGTTGTGACGGCAAGTTGTTACATCACACCTTTCAACCATACATTTTTTTTTTAAAGTTTAATTAAACATATCATTAGACAATACTGTGATATCGCTGTAAAGTACTGAATTCTATGACATTAAGGGTCATTCTAGGCCTTGTTTTTCTGTAGGGTGTTACCAACACTCTTGAATCCAAACAGAAATAATTACTGACAAAGTAGTTATTTTGTAGTTGGTTACAAAAATCTAGTACATACTGGATATAATAATAATAATAATAATAATACTGGAATTCCCTTTTTATTCTGTTATATTGGAAGCACAATATCAGATGATGAGTATTTACATGCTTATTGAAAAAGTGCATGTTTATGTTTGAAGTGTATATTTCTATCTTGGTATTAGACATGTAGTTTTCTTACCCGTTTGGCCAGATATGCTACTAGTTGAAGATTTCATCAACCTCTTCCTTGCTGTGTCAGAACAAAAAGGAAAAAAAAAACTGTCATGGCTGTGACCTTGCTGTTTTTTTTCTTTTTCAACCTGCAGGCTGCCACAAAGGAAAGCAATGTAGAGGAGCGCCTGACCCCAGTGGTACTTGCTCAGCAGGCAGCTCAACTCAAACAGCAGCTGGTTTCTGCCCATCTCGACTCACTGCTGGGACCACAGGCACACATCAACCTGGCTGATCCAGATGGAGCTCTGGCTAGGTGAGCTAAAAGGAGGGTGGAATAAAGCACAAAACCACGATGGAGTGATGCGCTAGTAGACAGGAACTTGGTGTAGTTAAAAATGTTGTTTGAAGAAACAGAAGAATTTGTTACACTGAGCCCTGGACAAAAATCCTGTATCAGATGCAGACATAAACCCAACCAATCTCAGTAAATCTCTACCTGGGGAGCACAAGAACTGATGGATGGATGATTGAGTAAAGGAGATAAATACTAAAGAAGGTGAGAAAACAGAATTGCAACATGTCCGAACCCAACTGAGCGTGAAGAGTTGAGAATAGAGACACCAGTAAAAGAAAGGAAGGAAAACTGTTCTGCAAAGATCCAAGCTCACTTTGACCCTCCGGCTTTCAACAAAGCTTGAAAAGATGAACAAAAACAGCACAACAAGAGGGCTTATATAAATATTGAACGTATAAACTTTTCTGAGCCCTTTCCTTTCTTTCCACAGGCGTCTACTCACTCAGCTGGAAGTGGCCAAGGGCAGCCGTGGAGGCCCTGCAGGAGACAGCAAGCAGGCAGCAGCAGCTAAGGGCCCAGATGGAGTTGTACTCTATGAGCTCCACAGCAGACCAGAGCAGGAGAAATTCAATGAGTCTGCCAAGGTAAAGTGGAAAGGGAGGCAGAGGCAGCAGAGTATTGGATGAATGCACTTATGAAAAGAGCATATGTTGGAGTGGTGTAATCCCCTCAGTGTGTTTTTGTTTGCATTGTTAGGAAAGGAATGTTAAGACGAGTATTTGATGACTATAAATAGGATAGCAGGGAGAGAGCTATGTGCATGGATAGTTTTTTTTTTTTTTTTTTTTTTTTTTTTTTCATGTGTCTTGTGGGATGCTCTTGTCACTACAGCAATTTGCTGTCTTGCTCTGTCCCTGTAGATGGCAGAGCTGGAGAAGCGTCTAGCTGAGCTTGAGATTGCTGTTGGCTCAGGATCAGACAAGCAGGTAAACAGCAAGCCCCATTCAGTCTTTCCACTCTCTCACACACACACACAAACACACACACACACACTCCTAAATGGTTTTATGCCTCATTCACTCTAATTCTGTTTATCCCTGTTTATCTTTTACACTCACACCAGCTGAATATGCATGCCTCGGTCGCAGTGTAGCAAAATCTTCTACTTGAATTATGTAAATTATGGAGGTGGCTCCATTATCTTTTGAAACAATGTGCTTTCTGTCTTTGTGTTTTTATTGCAGGGACCTCTGAGTGCCGGTGTACAAGGAGCCAGTTTGATGGTAAGAAAAAACACATTGGCCAGGCGTTTATCAAACCTGCATAGAAACTGCAGATTCAGGTGAAAATATCACTGTATGCCGAGTCTCGAATGTGACCAGCAGCTGACAGAGGGGCCAAGTCCTCAACATCTAGAAGTCCTGAGGCTCAGCAGAGGCTCACCTGGCTGCACTGTATTTTCTGTCCTTATGTTGTGCAGAATCTCACATGCCAAAAATGATGTACACCTTTTCAGGTGTGAAACTGCAGGTTTCTCCCCCATTGCTCACAGACACAGCCCTCTACCGTTCAGCAGCCTGATGCAGCTGCACTGTCACCCGTGTGTGTAATTGCGTACTGAATTAATGCTTGTAATTATGTCATGTAGTCTGTTGACAAAGTGCTGAATATGTTGCTGTAGATCATTTTATAATCATTATTTTTAACAAAAACAAAATGCAACATTTTGTTAACTGTAAGTTTGTGAACAGGCATTATATAAGTGACTTGTCTATATTAATAAATGCCGATCTTTGCGCGGAAATGAGCGCACACTCACTTTTTGGTGTATGCATGTTGGATAAATGAGAGCCACTCTGTGTAGCGATAGAAGTGGGTCAGGCTTCATTAGTTTATCCAAGGTTGTTCATATTTGCTGTGCCAGCAGTTGGAGTAAGACACTTAAAGTGAGTTCTCAAGCTTACGAGGATGACATATGTGTATGTTTGTTTGAATCAGGACACCATAGACCTGATGCAGGCAAGGGTCAGTGCACTGGACTCTGCTACTCTGGATCAAGTGGAGGCAAGACTGCAGGTAACCTATAGGTGTCTGATCTGTTGCAATTTATGGTCTGATTTGAATGTTGTTTGTTTTTCTGTCTGATGGAGATTTCAGTAAGATGCCCACCTTCTTAACTTTTGAAATATGGTTACGTGTGGTGCAGCTTGTTGTGAAAAACTGTGTTTACTACACTATCGACTTTTTCCTATTGCTTTCTAAAGTGATGCGTTTTTGTGGAAAAAAATTACTTCTTTCTCTTCCCATGCAGAGTGTCCTTGGGAAGATGAATGAGATTGCAAAACACAAGGCAACAATTGAGGATGCTGATACACAAAACAAGGTTTGTACTCCTTGGACATCCATACAAACTAAATCTTGGAATAATCTCATATGTATTTATGCTCTATTAATCTCAGTCACCCTATGATTGCTTCATTGTAAAGTATGTTAAGAGGGAAGACTCCAATATATTCCTTCAAACATAAAGCTGAGATGTTTTGGCCAGAAGTTGTATAATATAACTATTCATTTTGTGGCCTCATGGGAAATAATCGTCCCCACTTCTCTCCTATTGACCACATTTTCATTTTCTCAACTGCCACTAGGATTTTATAGAGTCTGACCTGGAGCAGCCAGACCGAATGATGAAGAGTCACAGCATAATGTTGACTTAAATTAATGGCTAATCCAGCTCTTTGAAAGTTAGGGACACAATTGTGTCATCTTTTTGTTATTTTGGCCATTTTGAGATGGTATAATTTATACAGTTTAAACCAGATGAGGGCAGACTATTTTGGTTACATCATGATTGCGAAGGACAAAATAATTCAATTCTAATATGTTTTTAAAATGGATTTTGATTGGACTGTTGCACTCAAGAAAATACTATCACTATGGTTAATGTTTTTAGAAAATAATTACAAAAGCAGTTTCCGAAGCATTCAGCATTTTGGTTTTGATGCGACTCATAATTGTAAAATGCAGATAGGGAATCACCACGCGGTACAAATAAAGACTTTGATATTAAACGCCTGATGTTGTCTTGTCAGGTCTCGCAGCTTTATGATGTGATGCAGAAGTGGGACTCCATGTCCACCTCTGTGCCTCAGGTGGTGCAGAGACTTGTCGCCGTCAAGGAGTTGCACGAGCAAGGTAACGAAGCGGGTTTGAAAGGTTGTAGCTCGAGACTTTTGGGTCCTCGCATAACTCTTGTAAATAATGAGCCGATAACAATCGTTGACATTTTTGAAAGTGGGGGAGTTCACAGTCGCATAATGTGACCCAGTATCATTAAATGAATGCACCGGTCGAGTTATTGGACTATACAAGTAAATATTGTACTAATGCTTCTCTGGGGGAGGACGATTCCATCCGAGTAAGGATACTAACAATGAAAACATGGAGGATTTATGAGCTTCTTTTTTATGTGAGGGGGGGATAATAACCTTGCAATGACACCCATGAGAGTTCAAGGAGAGACTGTATGTAGGTTAGTGGGGGAGGGGCAAAGTATAAGAGACTCGAGATATGTTGGATACAGGAAATAAACATCACAGGGTGTGAACCCCCTGAACCTGTTTCAGGCTGCATTTGTGTATTTGGGAAATGAACGTCAGTCAGGATGATTTGCATCAGCAATGAGAACGCCTGTGTGCATGACAAGAAATTAAAACTAGGCAAAAAAAAAAAAAAAGGATTAAAATGGATATCGTCTTAACCATGTCATACTATTATAACAAAGGGAAATATACTGAAATGGAGGCTCAAAATGGTAATGAATTAGACTCAATCTTGCAGCACTCTAAAACACCCCTAAGTGGAAAAAGATGCATTATATTATACTGTGTATGATCATATTTTTATCATTTAGCACAAGAAAGCAGAACCTTGGCATTAATAGATTATATTGCAAAGTCTTTACTGAGAGCTGAATGAGGTCGTTTATCATGCAGCCTCCTTTTGCACTGATCTGTCTTCGTCTGGACCTAAAGTCTCCTTCGCTCAATGAACTTTACTTTCATTGATTTTAGCCTGTGTTTTTTTTTGTTAGTGGGAATTAAAGTCAAACCTCGCCTCTTCATTTTGAGCAAAACAAAAACTTTTCAAATGTGTTTTTGTAACCACAAAAAGTGATATTTTGTCTTACTCACATACTTTCTTCTCATCTCGTCATCCCGTGTCACAGCCATGCAGTTTGGCCAGTTGCTGACCCACCTGGACACCACTCAGCAGATGATCAACAACTCTCTGAAGGACAATAACACTCTGCTAACACAGGTAGGAAGTTAATGCTTTGGTGATCAGTGGAGAATAAATGTAGATTTTGGAACTGTTGGACAACTTTGCACCATCTCAATGTGCGATTCAGCTATTAAACCGTCAAGAAGAATGGACCATGCAGTGTGTAGACCAGCACACTTGTCTTAAGGTAGTTCAAAGGTCACCTGTTGGGATACATGGGATTACGGGATGAAAACAAACAAAAAAACAACACAATCTGAGATGTAAAGATATAAATTGTCATTTTTCTTCAGTTGAAAATGTGTTTGCTTCACATAGTCAAAGCACCCTTATAATCTATGAAACAATTTATAATATAATAATAACAATTTATGTTATAACATCTAATTTCCACTGCCTCTTCCTCTCTCCCCCTCTCCCTTTCTCTCTCTCTCTCACTCACCCACACTAGCACACAGAGTGAGACTTGACCTGTGTCTTTTTTCCTCACCTAAAGGGGTATCCCGTAGCTTTTGTTTAAATACACCACTAGTGCCAAAAATCTTTGTGGAGGGATTACTGCTCTTTTTGCACCTTGGCTCTTAATGCTGACCAGAGCGGAGTTGAGGGGTTGGCTGTTGTTCAGCAGCCAGCCCCTCAAGTAAGCTCAGCGAGTCATTTGCTGAAATGCAGTGTAGTGCAGGATCAGGCTAAATCCTGGCTAGATTCCTTTTTTTTTTTGTACAGTGCAGCCAAACCCAGTTGGTAGATACAAATGTTTGTAAGCAGGGGCTTTTTGCTCAAGGTTAAGACGTTTTGTTTGTGATCAGTTCTTTTGTGAGAGTTGGTATTGGGCTGGATGGGTCGGGTTCGGCTTTGGGGGGGTCATAAAGATATAGAGTCGATCTATTCAAAGTTTTTCTGTCAATTTCTTCGTAGTTTTAGAATGTAGAAACCACTTGACATTGTACTCGTCTTTTACTCCCGCCTCCAGTGCAGCCCATTTTTCCCATCTCTAATCCCTCCGCCTTTTCTTTATCATCACTCTGTCTCTTTTGCTCTTCTACATGCTGCTCTGCCTCAAAAATGTGTTATTTTCGCTTTTACAGGCAACTTTCCTCTCAAACCAAGTTCTCTCTCTCTCTCCCGTTCCTCCGTCTCTGTCACAACTTTGCTAACTTTTCCCCCTCCTCTTTCCCTCAAGGTCCAGCACACGATGAAGGAAAACCTGGTGGCTATTGAAGAAAACTTTGCTTCACTAGATCAGAGGATGAAGAAGCTCTCTAACTAAATGATGGCAGAGTTGGGGCTGGTCCAGGAGAGTGTAAAACATGGACAAACAAAAGCAAGCTCGATAGCACTGAGAGAGGACTCTGGGTTTTTTTAAACACTGTCCTTTCTGGCTATCCCTCTCTTGATCTCTGCTCATGCCTCTGCCTTTTTTCAGAGTGGGCTGTTAGTTTGGAAAAGTTTGGGGGGAAAAAGGAATCACAAAAAAGAAGACCAAATATTTTTGTCCACCCTCCTTTCCTCTTCCTTTCTTTTGTGTCAAATTGATAGCAACTGTAAACCCGTTTCTCCCCTTTATACATATGCCACTCGCTGAGAGCAGCCCCCCTGCTTACTGCATTTTAGACTGGATTGATTTTATAATTATTAGAGTTAAACTTAAGAAAAATTCTACCATTCCTCTGGACCCTCACTACATTGTTGGATTTGTACTGTATACATTGGTCAAAATTAAATGGATCACGGTTATTGATGGTTGACACGTTAAAATGTGGCCAGGTTTGTAAAAAACAAAAACAAATCAACATCTGTTGTCCTTTTCTGTTGTAGCCTGAGTGTCAGGGCCAAGTCATACACAGAAAGCTTGTAAATAAAGAATGCTTCACGCACAGTCGCTTGTAACTATATTATTATGACTGAGACCAGATCCCACAGATACAGACACTTTTAATCTGCTTCATCATCACCTACAAGTGAACTGTATTGCTCATCTGTGGTCATGGAAACCGATCAATAAATAAAACAGAAGTGAATACGCTCGGCTCGTTTTGTGTCATTGCTCAGAACAAAGGTGTGGACTTAGCAGTTGACCTCATTCTTGTATCCGCTGAAAGTTCAAATTCATGACATTACAGTAATAATCTCACCAATGGAACAGTTTCAAGTCTACATCTGCATGTATATGTTTGGCCCATCAAACGTTAGACACCAGAGAAGATGAATCGGATGAAATGTCAAACTGATCATAACAGGTGCATATAAATAGATTAAAAACATTCTATTCCTCTCATCCAAGGCTTCCTCCAGCATCTATCATTCATACCTGTTCTTTTATATCCATTATCTACTGCTTATCATTTAAGGTTGTGGGGAGAGGTGGAGCCAATCCCAGCGGACTTTGGGTGACAAAAGTCCGCTGACAGGTGTGGCACAACCATGGCAGTACAGTAACATCCTGGAATCATAATAAAAAAAATATCCTCTCTTAAAGATAAAGGAACTGTTATGCCCAATTATGAACAGTAGGTGTCAGCACAGCATGCACTAAAACAATGGCCAAACACACTGCCACACTGATTGTGAGCTTTCTAGGATAATGAAGCAAACTGCTTATATTTAAAGAGAATAGTTGCATTCATACATTATCTGAGTCATTAAGACCTCCTCCAAAAAATAACAACATGCTGACTTACAAACTGTCAAAATTGTGATTAAAATGATTATTTCAAGAATATTTTTTTCTTAATAAAAAACTGAGGTTCCAACCATGAATTGCATCACTGCAGGTACAATTACAGCAGGGACTAGATCTCCACTGTCAGCTCTTCAATAATAGCAAGCAAATGACCCAGAAATGATGAAAAGTCATTCAAATCTTTGTTCTAAATAACTAAAATACAAATGAGCTGCAAACACACACACACAGTGGTCGAGCAGCTGAGTTAATTCAAACCCAAAAACAACATCTAAGATATAATAAAGCTTTCAGTTCAACGTGACCAAAGAGTCGGTTTTAAAATGAATCGGGACTAATCTAACTCTCACAGCGTGAATCATCAGTGATTTGCTCCATCAGTAAGGTCTGCAGTCAGGCAGTCAGGCAGTCAGGTGACAGTATCTGTGTTAAAGGCTGACTGATAACACGCCGTCAGGTTAAGGATCAGGTGTCTCTGATGAGTCATCCAGACACAGCAACTTCTTTGGGTTAAGTCATTTCTGCTCCACGTGGATTAACAACAGTTCACTGGGACAATAAGAGCTGCCAACAGAAACACAGTCACAGTCACAGAGACACAGTTCCATGACGGTTAATGCTTATTTTCTCTCTTGTCCCCTTTAAATGGACATGTTTTTGGACACGTTAGGACACTGGATAGTTTGGCTCTGATTTCCCCCCCATTAGTATTGCAGAGAATTGCTTAGTTTCTTCAATTTAAAATAGGTTTGGTCGCTCATTATGAAGTCCACCTTTTCTCTCTCTGCTTCCTCCGATTGTGGGGGGCGAAGACTTGTCTGCTCAGACATGACATATCGAGTATGGCTTACAGGGAATTAGATCCAGAGCTCCAACTTAGAAGGGAATGCCCCAGACACGCACAGAGACATAACTCTGTATACTGTATATCAAGTTATACTGCATTTGTCCTGCTATTTCGGGTGTGCAAGACTGGGTCAGTCAGTCCAGGCCCATCAGTGACCAGCTGAGAATTCAGCAAGGGTTCAGCTCAAAATGTTGTGAACAACAGGGTTAAGTATTACAGTTTTGTCTCAGACCGTGGCTCTGAATACAAACAAGCACCAAAATGACAATAAATAATTGATGAATCTCTACAGGAAAATCAAGCCAATTGTGAACAGGTGGATATATAAATCCTAAAAAACCTGTGAAAATATACACAGGTGTAATATTAGTATCAAAAATACAAAATACTCATATACTGTATATCCTGGCAGCTTTCCACCAACCTTTACTCCACTGGGCAAACGCCTCAGTCCTCAGGCAGCAAGTGAACAAAAAGGATGTAGAGAGCAACGATTGCTCCAAATCTTTGTTTCTGGCACTGATGTGTGGAAAACTAAGAGAAGAATGGAGGAGGACCCTGGTGTGTCTGCCTCGCTGTGAGTAAACTCACCTGTTCAGACAGGCTTTTAAAGTTTAATGCCCCTTTAGTCTCGCGCCTCTTGTAGATTTTTTTGTTTTGCCTGTGCCAGCCTCTTATATTTTACCGTTATAACAAAAATCTGTCCATCCTATATGGAAATAGAATAAAAAAACAAGACACTCAAAGTCGTTTTAGGTGGTGATTAATAATGTTGGTGGTGTACGTATAAGCAAAATCGTGAAAATAACTCGAGGAAAAGAAGGAAAATGATAGTGAATATTTTACATGGTTGTAGATGTTGTTTTAAAAAAATGAAAGGGAAATAAAGGCAGAGAATAAACTGACACGGGAAGGCAAATGGCACAAAGGCCTCGGCATCAGTCCTCTCAGATGTTGCTGAATGATTGTGGACAGGTGAGGAGTGTGTGGTGGAGCAGAGGGACAGGCAGAGGGAGAGGGTGGAGGTGTAAGTGGAGGAGAATAAGATGGAGACCGTTGTGGGGCAGAAAGAAGCTTGCAGCAGCGAATGACAAACTAGGGAAGACGGAGACGGTAGGGTAACGATAGATGACGCTCGCAGATGAGCAGGCTTTAACATAATGTAATAAGATTGTTGTGCAAAGTCGTCCCAAAGCTCCGAGCACAGAAATCTCAACAAGTGGACGTGACACTGAGCCGTATAATCTGTGATTAACAGTTTGAGTGGCACCAAAAAATAGATAAACTGATTTCTAACTTTACAGACACTGAGACTGTTTGTTGTTGTTGTTGTTGTTGTTGTTGGGAGAACAATGGATGTTTTTGCTGTATAGGAAATGATAGATGGCAAATAAAATGCAAATGAGTTGATCAATGGGGCATCCGCAGACAATAGAGAACTTCAGAATTGGCTTTGGCATCGACAAAAGAGATGAATGTAGTAACAACAGTCACTGCCGTGTGTCTTGACATATGATTTCATTCGACACACTGCCAGAGATTTTTTTTTTTCTCCCACATCTGACAATTAGCCAGAATTTTTGATAAGGCAACGAGGTGTTGGATAAAAGATGGAGAAAAGACGCTGAAACACAGAGTGAGAACGGCAAGCAAGAGACAAAACAGGCTCTACTGTATCACCGGGACATGTTAACAGCTGTATCAATTGGTCTCAGTTCAGCAAGGGGAAGATTTCCGACAGCTGGTGTGTGTGTGTGTGTGTGTGTGTCTCTGTGTGTGTAACTGGGTGTGGAGCCTTGACCAAGGGCACAGGACAGAAAGACGGGGATATGTATGGTCGTGGCTGGAATTTCCCCAGACTCTTTCTGTCTGTCTGTAAAAACAAAAATAACAATAACAAAAAAAGATTTGAATTAGGGAGGATAGATGTGAGTGAAAACACCATGTGAACATCCACCATGTTGGTGACTTTTTGTTTGTCCTTACTTTTGCCTAAAAAAGTGAGGTTGTATAAAATAAATGACAATAAAAAACAAAAATAAATAAATCCTCAATTAAATACAATTCCTTTAGTTTTTTGTTTTTTTTAATTAGTCATTTTCATTGCTATGAAGTCTTTTATATTATATAAATGTGCTTTTATAGTACAAAGATACTAGGGCTTTCCTACTTTGTTCAGCTGGTATTGTATAAATATACATGTGATGTAATAAATGTCACAATTATGTAGTTATTAAAAGGCACTGAGTTGAGTTTTGGCTCGAAGCAGGGAAAACAATGCGAGTTAAACGCCACCATTAGTAATGACTAAATCAAATTAGATCAAAGATAAATAAGAGACAATAGAGGCGGAAAAAAAACAACAACATGAAACAAAAGATAAATAAGAGACAATAGAATATTGGGTCCATATTATAATGTCATATAATTCTAATTTAATCACAAAGGTCTCAAGTGACACAGTCAGAAACATCATTTAAACACTTAAACACGAGCGTAAGAAACAAGAGAAAACCTAAATGGGAGTTTGTTAACAGTGTTTTGTGCTGAACACAACACACACACACACACACACACACACGATGGGACTGACAAAATAAACAGACGGCAGGGAGGGAGGGAGGGAGGGAAGGGGGGAGGACGGGTGTAGAGAAAGTGTACTGAACTACTCAGCAACAGCCACTCAAGTCGTGACGCGTTCACGGTGCTTCCTGCAGCGCTTTAACCCGGATCCTAGAGACAGTATTTGAGCTTTCTATTCGCTGCTTGGCGCTGTTGCTATGGGGCTGCGCGTGTTGAGCCATGCAGACGCAGCGCATGGAAAACAGTTTCATGTGAGCAGAGTTTGGGATTAGGGCAGAGGAGAGAAAGAGAAAGAAAAAAAGAAAAAGAAAAAAGTGTCAGGAGCAGAGACAGAGACATCCACAGTGGCACTGACAGAAAAGAGCTTTGGTTTTTGTGTTGTTGTTTTTGTTGTTTGTGTGGTGGTGTTGTTGTTGTTGTTGTGGTCGCCACCACAGCAACAGCAGACGCAGTTGTTTACATTCCCGCGTGCTCGTGATTCTACACAATAATCATGATGAGAAAACACGCAGTGTCTGATTCCCGTGTCTCAGAGTGTGTGACCTTGTTGAACTCAATGGTTTTGATGCCATGTTACATCATCATCAAAGGCTTTTGTGAGCGGCTTTTATTATTATATTATATGATATTATATATCATATAATATCATATAATATCATATTATATTATATCATATATCATATTACATTTTATTATATTATATTACATTATAAAACGTTATGACATTATTATAAGACTATTTATATGTACACGCCATGTTATATGCGCTATATAGGTCAGCAACATTAGGAAGAATAACATTTCAGTGGTGACCTATTGTTACATGTGTGTGCGCGTGTTCATACTTCTTTAAGACACCTGATCAAGACAACAATACAACTACACTGAAATGAACACTGGTGTCTATACACACCATGGTGCTCAATGTTAAATTTACATTGTTAATAATGAATTAATTTATATATATTATATAGAAAAATTCATCATTATGTTTTTGATTGTATGCCAAATAAAACAAATGCAGTACATTCACACCAATTCATACACAATTTGATGGTATTAAATGATGATGGCGATGCTCTGGTTTATTTATCTTAACTTAAGATAAGCTCGATTTAAAAAGTTATATACATACAAATTGTCTCTATGTGAAATAGTTTTTTGGTGTCATGTGGATATTGTTCCTTCAGCCTTGTATTGTAGCAGGTGCAGTGAAACAGAGACACATAAATCAGTGGCTGCTGATAAACATTTTCTTTCTTTAAAAAAAGAAAACAAAAAACAAAAAGTAATCTACAGGGAAATGGAGGGGAAATAAAAGCGGACTAATGAGGAAATCTGCTGAATTTCATCATTAACAGCTGACAATTTAACTGGACATCATAATAGAGGGGTGTGGATGGAGGAATGAGGGTGAGGATGGAGGAGGAGGAGGAGGGGGGTAGACTGTGTTGTTGGAACCCACCCAGCATATCATCCACAGACGCTCCACGGGGGCTGCGTGCCGTGTTTTCATATCTCGCGGAGCTGCAGCGGGGCGCGCGCGCTATGAAATGACTTACAACACGTGCGCTTTTAAGTGTGCGGCATTTTACAAACGCCTGGACAAATAAAACAGACATCTGTCCTGCACATGTCCCGCTGCGCTCCGGCGGAAATGTGCCACTTGGAGATGGTTGTTATTTTAACTATACTCCCGCCCCGAAGTGTTTGGGGGTAAATGAGGTGTGTGAAGTCAGGTGTTGCGCTAAATTTCAAATTACCACCCGTAATTAAAACAAATAAAACAAATAAAATTCAGGGTGTAATCAAATAAAAACTGCTGGCAACGTTTCATGAAACGACTCACGAGAAAAAAAAATCGACTCGTCTTATTTGTGTTCCGGAAACAAACAATTCTTCGACATTAGATATCCAATCCATGCATATATGTATATTTTTAGATTTTTGTTCGAGCCAACACTGTTTAATAAAACATGTTCTGATTCTGCTGGTGTTATCCCCAGCTAGAAATCGGTTGCCAAGCATTGCATCATTCCTTTCATGTGACTCCCATACGCCCCAAATTCGTCCTGGCCGTCTTATGACTGCATCACAATTGCTGCTCGTACAAACTATACAGACTGGAGCGAGAGGAACAACCAGCGAGACGAAGCCAGACGGCCCGCCCCCCGCGCGATTCTACGCCACCTCATTGGATGTCGCCAAGGAGAAGATCTCGACTGCGCTACTCTGATTGGACAATAACAGCGTCGGTCTGTGACGTGCCGTTAGGTTGTGATGAATCCGCCTCTCCGTGAATAGTTCGGTTGGCCGCTCTCTCAATATAAACACCGCCGGGAGTTTCCGAAAATCTTATTCAGACGTGAAGACTGAACAATGGTTAACATGAGCTATCGACAATTTTTACTAAACTATCCACATTCAAGCTCAAGACAGTCGAGAAGGCGAGCGAATAAACGAAAAAGGGTAAGTGGAGTTAAAAACGGCTTTGTCTCGGGGTCTGTCGGTGTTGGCTGAACGACGCGCACTCTTATACTTTTACTTGAAACAGTGCGCTGACCTGGAATTATGGAAAGGAGAAGAAGGAGAAGAAGGAAAAAAAAAAAGAGCCGGGCATGTTACTAGCAGATATCCCAGTGTCATTTTTAGACAAACAGCTGTCTTAATCAATCACAATTTTTGTTTTTTCTAAGTTGTTTACTTCGTTTGCTAAGTTGTTCAGGTCGCACGGACTTGGATGCGGGAACTTTTGATGATCTTGTTCAAAGTGCGGCACGTTTTTTAGAAATAATGTACGTTTTTACTCATCAGTTACAACCTCCTGTTAGTTGCCCCCGGTGTCATTTAATGCAAACGCGTGTCCACGGTTTTACACTCCTCCGTGAGTGGCGCGTGACACTTATCCAACGGCGTTTTATTTTTGACAGCTCGGCGTGTACTTGTCATTTACACGTGAACTAAAGATTTCCACGGAGTAAACAAAGTACTATTATGTCAGTTATTTATTTTTTTTCCTCCACTGTTTTTCTTCTCTGTGTTGCTTCCTTTTGTTTCGCCCCATTCTTCATGCTGGACTTATGTTTCCATGACGTAATTGTCTTGGCTTAGTGTGGACATGGCAGCCCCATTTTAAAAGAAAATAACTAAATGATATAGTCTGTATTTAAAACATGACAATGACCCATCCAAAAAAAAAAAAAAAAAATCACGCGTGCGTTTTACCTGTCAGTGGCGGCCTGGTTACTCACTGAGGATCTTTATAGCATAGTTACCCACAGTGATTATACGGTTTAATTCTCTCTACAATAAAGGTGTAAAGCTAGAATATTTCCTAGGATTTGAAACAGAGTAATTTTAGTTATTCTGATGGTTTGGTGGGACTGTCAGACCTGAGAAGATCAGACGACCAGGATTTTCCTGGTTGTACGTTTTTTCTTCCAAAACCACTTGTTTATTGATCCCTGCGTGTTTTATGGAATGGAGAAAGCAGGGGGCGCAGTGGAGAACGTTAGGGTCTTTTGTTTACAAGAATTGAGTGAGATGAATTCCCAATTAGATAATTTTAACATTTTCTCTTTGTTCATTTGTTTCATCCTTATTAGTTGAATTTTTTTATGTAAGTAGCTATCATTTTAGGTGCCTCGCTTTTAATCATTTAGATTATGAAGCCTTTACAAATTTCCCCTGTTCATTTTTTTTTTAAATTTGTGACTAATCCATTAATTCCATTTTTCTTTTCAGAATTGCTGGGACAAGTTATCACCGACATATTGGCATACTTGATTAACAGAGACTTTCTCAAAGGTAAATTGGTTTTCTCATATTTATCATTTTGAATGTTGCACGATTATGAAGTTATGATTGTGATCATATTAGCATTTTAATTGTCTCGGAACTCCCTTTTATATAAAATAAATATATAATTTTATTTTTTTTCAATGTTAATGCAGTACAGCCATTTACTCACTTAGTGTCACTGTTATTCCATTATACACTTGGGTGGATTGA
This sequence comes from Solea solea, assembly GCF_958295425.1. Classification (NCBI taxonomy): domain Eukaryota; kingdom Metazoa; phylum Chordata; class Actinopteri; order Pleuronectiformes; family Soleidae; genus Solea; species Solea solea. The sequence goes on from NC_081139.1 coordinate 6,410,183, forward strand.
ACTATGTTCTGTACTTTGGCCTAGTTTGTTTCATCATGAAGTAAATAATTATACAGATGATGGTTTCTTGCAACATTCTCAGTAATGACTTGCACTAAGTCCTTCCAGGACGGTGTAGAACGAATGAGGCAGTGTTACTGTGAAGTGTCAGTCATCTATCGCCCCATCGTCTTCCTTAATTTTCTAAACCATACTGTGTGACTGCTGCCCCCCTCAGGTCCAGTGAGAACCGCGTGGCCGAGTATCTGTGCGTTGCGACTGACTGGCGAGATGACTGCCGAGTGGCTTCACCTGCCCCCGCCGTACCCCCCTGGTGTGGGGCCGTTGTGTGGTGCAGAGTTGGAGGCGTGGTATGAGGACCTGCAGGATATTCTGGGCTCCGACACGGGAGGGGCAAAACTTGCACGTGCCCCTACTTGCACCGAGGTCAGTAGCTGAAAGAGGGATAAGACTTTAACACCCACAATGAGTGTGAGTGTCCTCACCCATAGTGTTTTAATTTATACTACATTTTTAGATTTAATTTGAATGTTTTTAGACACGTGTGGGTGTTCACAAGCTCAGTGATGCAATTTACTCGTACTTCAATAATTGATATGCTTCGACAGGTGCTGACTTTTCTATTTTCTGCTTTATAGAAGGAGCCGGAGTTTCTGGATGTTCTAGAGAGTTGTTCTCTGACATGGCTGACGGACGGAAGCCAGGCGTGGGGCGAAGGTGTCCAGAGAGCAACAGAGGAGATCCACATCACGCAGCCCCTGCATCACACCTCATCGTCATCCTCATCTTCTTCCTCCTCCTGCATGAGTCCAGCTGTTGCAGAAGAGCGGCGGGGAGAAGCTGAGAGTGGGAGAAGTGGAGATAGCTCAGCAGGAGGAGGCAGTGACCTGCTGCCTCCAGAGTTCTTTGAGTTGCTGAGTGAAGGAGGAGTGGGAATGGTGGACGCGAGCGGAGTGGTCATCAACGGTGGCTATTATTACCACCACCACCATCAACAGGCTAATGATGCCCCTCCTGCCTCACCCTCACCCTCAGCCAGTGAGGAGGAACTGCCCTGTGTACCCGATTCTCCATCCTGCTCCTCCTCAGCCTCCCAGTCGCCATCTCAAAATTGTTCTTCTCCCTCCTCATCCGTCTCCTCTCCTTCCGCTTACCCATCCTCCCGCCTGGGGAAACGCAAGAGGACCACCAGCGAGAGAGACAACAGTGCCTTGTCCTCTTTCGCCTCCTCCACACAGCACACGCCCTCATCCTACTCGTCTGGCAAAAAGAGTCGCAAAGAAAGGGAGCAGGAGAATGAAAGGAAGGTGCAAGAGCTGACGGAGCAGAATGAGCGCTTGAAAGCGGAGATTGAAAGGTTGGGAGAGGAGGTACAGAGGACACGTAGAGCTCTGATAGAGAGACTAGTCAACACCAGGAAATGAGGACAGAATGGAAGACGAGAATTAAAGTTGACAGGGCCTACAGAATTGGAATACGCAGTGGTGGGGAAAAGGGTTACATGGTGGTGATGAAATGCCCCATAGACAGGAAAGGAAGGAAACCAAAGATACTATTTTATAAGAGGGATTTTTGGGAAATAGTGAAAGATGTCAAGAAGATGGAAAGTGATTAAAGTCATGACAAAAGGCACAGAGAGAAATGGCTGCAACAGCATTGCGGCAAATGAAAAAAAAAAGCCACAGCATGTATAAAGGAAGAGGAAGAACCTACGGCTCCAAGTGCATATCAGACGGTGGTGTTGATGAACGTTTGTCGTTTTTAAGAATGCCTAAATTTCATCACATAGGATGATAGAAATATTGGCAGTGAGCATTTGATGATTTGTATGTCGGACAGGAAGGATGTTAATTGAGAGATGGCATTTCATTGTACTCCCCTCCCACCATTTTGCAATAAATTGTAACTCCTACTTAAAGGGCTGCAATCTGGCGAGCAGAGAATGAGATTATTTGCCCCAATTTGTGGAGAGTTTAGGAGCTCAGGAAAAGTTTGAAAGTGCCCATTGCAGTGTGAAGATGAGAGAATTATTTTTTCGTGAGAGAATTCATACCCTTTCTTACTTTTCTAAGCCGTGGCTTGTGTGTGTGTATGTGCAACTGTATTTAGATAAAAAGCAAGTAGGGCCCAGCTATACTTTCAAAGCTGACCTTTTTCTATCAATATGGGATTTTGTGGTAGACTTATTATTCTCTTCTACCCTGATATACTATTTTTATACGATACTGTAATATATACAGTTTTACTGTAATGGCTCATGTTGTAATATGCCGACATATCTACTGTTATTTTCTCATTGTAGTTACATACGCTGTTAATCATAGACTAATGTGCATGGTTTTATCATAAATGGCATCAGTACCATTTATTTTATTGTTATCTCCAATTTGCAATAAAAGTAACAGATGTGATTTTTTTGGTGTCATGTTTGCTTGTCTTGTGAATGACTGGTGTAAATGGGATATAATTGAAAACGGGGGAAATTAAATTTTAAGATCTGTTCAATTTCATTTATTACCTGATTCCAAAGGGTACTTGTAAATGCCAAATAAATTGAAAATCCACATGATAGAAAAAAAATCTTAAAATGCGCGACACACCTTCCAATGCTAATATCGTATGCCGACTTTATCACAGGGAGAGTATAAAATCAGTTTCTTTTGGTGTAGGGATTTGGCAGAATCCCTCCATTCTGTAGCTGCATTCATTTGACTCAGTCTGTGTGTTTTCATTTCCCTGTCGGCCTATACAGCATTTCATTAGTCCTCTGTGCCAATACCACATTGTCTTAGATCCTGTCACGGCTTTGCCGTAAGCTAATACCCTCATCTCTCGGTGTACATCTTGTTCCAATTCTCCTCTCACATACCTCAAACCATTTTATTCCTCCCTTCCTCTGACAATCCTCCATCATTTTGTTATCCTTTTGTTTCAGTCTCACTTCTTCTTGCTCTTCTGAGGTGCCGCAGGCTCCAGGCTCTTCCCCTCAGCCACAGCCAGCTGTTTCTTAAGGTCCAACAATTTGGCCACTTCTGCTGTGATCACTGCCTTCTCTGCCTTCTGGCCTTTGAGTGTTCGCACTTTGTCGCCCTGCGACAGACAAAACGACAGGGTTAATCCGATTTGTTTTCTTGTCAAATCTCAAAAAAGAAAACAACAGTTAGTCTTTTAGTAATTACACATCTGTCTGGGTCTGGAAATGTTTAGAGTTTAACGCTGTATGTCCAATTTAAATCGCTGCATTTAACGTAAAAATAATGTATAATTCAAATGTTAATACACAAATCGTTTTTGATGCATTACTTAGAAATTTTACATGTTTAGAGTTTAACACTATGTCCAATTTAATCACTGCATTTAACGTAAAAAGAATGTGTAATTCAAATATATTTATACATGAACCATTTTTGATGCATTAGTTACACATTTTACAAATTTTCTGACAAAACTGATATCAAACTGATTTACACTAATAAATGGAAGTACACCTTTATTTCTGTGGCTGGTCACTTGTTGCGTAAATTGCGTTATTAGATTTTTTGTGTGAACATCACGGTTGATAGAATTGCTCAGTTATTTAACACAGAGCCAGGGAATTAAAATATTTTAACTGTAGCATTATTTGATAACAGATAATTTGGATTCTGAATGAACAGAAACCGTACAGGGTGTATTTTTAGTGGATAAAATCACAGTGTTTTTTTAGCTGGATCGACAGTGTTGCCACCACCCAGCAATCTCACCTGCTCAGTCACAGCCTGAGTGAGAAGCTTGGCTTTCTCTGGGTCCGCGCCGTTTGCCGTCACCACCTCCGCAGCGGGAGCAGCGGTGGTTGGTACAGCAGCAGGCGGGCTGCTGGCAGCGTTCTGAGCCGTCTTCTGAGGGTGGAAGCAGACACATGATGTTTGAAACGGAGGCGATTTGACGGTTATTGTCTCTCAAAATGACTCGCCTAATTTCAGACAATAACACTCATCACTTCAAATGTCAGCCAGATTTTATGAGACACGACGTGTGAATGGACAATGAATCACATAGGACACGCATAGGACGGCTAGGAAATCCAAAAGTGTGAGGACACTAGATGAGCTGCTTAGTGTTAGTGATGGCGTGTGGTTTGTTTGACACAGCAGCACCAGCGTGCACACACACAAATTACTCAATACCTTTTTTTTTGGCGGTTCATCTTCAGGCTAAAGGCAGACACAATTGAGGGGAAGGTTTAGAGAGATTATTCTACATTTATAGGAGGGATACTTGATACATTATTAGTGCTTTCTCTGTGTCATGCTTCACTAGACAAAGACTTGAATTAAGTACAATTTCTTATTCCTCATGAGAGTATCACAGAGGCCAGTGAACGGCTTGGTATTTTCAATTCTTTCTTTGTTTAATTGTTCATGAAAAATCTACCTATAATACAACTCGACTTGGCGTGAATGAACTCCTCTGTAAGGCATCATAAACATCAAATACCTCCTGTCCACCAAATTTCTTCTTCAAAGCCTCAATCTGGTCCACCTCCAGTTTCTGGAACAATGGACTGACCTGTGATCAAAACAAGATAAATGCAGAAAATACTTAAAAATTGCAACTGTTAATGTAACCCAGTGTAGGCCAGTGTAGCTGAGTGCTCTGTGCTCATCTTTAAACAAGTTAACTTTGCAGGTTTGATCTTGATTACCACTCTACAATGATGGATAACACTGACGATCAAGGAGGGCATTTGTCAGAGAGCTTATACGCATGTATAAACTTGGTGTGTGACATTAGAACAGTGTTTCCTACTCCTTGTTTGGAGACATTGGTGATGGACTGCCTCATTGGCGGGCTGCTGCAGACACAGTCCACCACAATTAGGCCTGAAGGGACAAGTGGCCTGAGAGAAAGTTGGTGTTCGAAGGCTGGTGCTTAGAAAAACAGTTTAGGCTATTTATCCTTAAACATGTCTATGTGAGTAAACATGACCACAATATCCCCCAGTGTACTGAAATATTGACAGACTGTTGCATCCTCATTGTGTCACCCAGCATCGACATACCGGACAGCACTTTTACACATTTCCACGTGTAAGACCTGTGTGTGTTTAGTGGACATACTCACAGTGCCGATGCGGTGGCCCGCACTCAGGGAACAAACAAAGGTGCCAGTGCCTTGAAACATGGTACTGATACAAGACTGCGGGGCGTTGAGTTGATCCCTGATGGTTTGGCTGACTGTTGGTATGTAAGGTGACAGCATCACCGATAGCAAGCAGGCGATATTCACTGAGACACCAGTAACTGTGCCTGCACGCTGCCTGAGGAGGACAAACAGAGACAGATCATTATTCTAGTTTGCTCCAAATACCAATATACATGTCTTCTAAAACTTAAGGCAATGAATTTAGTCTTTGCAATGACATTACATTGTTCAGAGATGCATGACTGTGAACAAATTAGTAATTTTCCAAATGGTATGAGGTCGGTTTCTGCTTTAATCCTGAGTGATTACTTACACTTTGACACTGAAATACATCTACATGTCATAGAATTGCAAAGACAAATATCAACCAAATGCCATATCACCTGTCTGTTTCTCCTCCCTTGATCTTCTTCCATGGTTCATTGACTTGAATGTACTGGTTGCCATGACGTGAGATGTTCAGGATGTGCTTGAGAGCATCTCGGATTCTGGTGAAACATTTGATGTTGGCATTACAATGACAGCAGAACTATGGTGGTCTCCATTTATATCGAAATATGTGTTTATCTTCTTTAGTGTAAAGATGCATGATGATATTTCTAAATCCCAGAATAATTCATTCTTAAAAGTTATTTCAATGCAATTGGTAAATATCCCTCGAAATCTCAATATTGTTTCCTCCATGAATGCTTTTGACAAATAACTGCTCTTACTTGACTTTGTCCATGAGCTGGATGTACTGCTGCAGCTCCCAGCTCACCATGGCCAGCAGCTTCTTATCTTCCTGCAGTAGCTCCATCGCAGGCACACAGCTCTCAAAGAACCTGGTAACAAACATACCAGCTCTGCAGGAGAGAGAGGGAGATATGATTGAGACAGATCATAAAGTAGGGGGGTGTCAGGGGGGAAAATGTGTAAACAGAAGAAAGGCAGCAAGGGAAACATGGAGCCAGATAATGAGGGAAGGTCATGTTGCTTGACTAATTGTTTATAAATGATAAATATTGTTATTAAATGAAATAGACTTGTTCCACTTGTGTAAATGAACACAACAGTGCGGTGTGTTGAGTTTCTTCACAGCTTCACAGGATGTTTGTTTAGTCGTGTCTAATACAACAAAGCCGGTACAATTTACAATAAATTGTACTTTTAATGCATAAGCATGAACTTATGGCACTTTTTCCACTAGGTAATACTACCTCGCCTCGGCACGGACCGACTCTACATGGTTTGGTTGGTTTTCCATTACAATATAGCATGAAACTGCCATGACTTCGTCTTGTACGCGACACACACACACAAACTAGTGACTTGTAAAGGAGTTATTTTCGATGCACTGAATCATTAGAATCAGTTCATTAAAAAAATGTGTTCATTTGTACTTCCTCCATGACCGGAGCACAGACTCCCTCTAACACAGTCACTGAAGTGAAATACAGCAACAGGGGTTGTGATGCGGCTCGCTGCTTGCGATCGTCGGCTTTCAGCAGTGCTGTCCCTTAAAACACCAGACTCTGTTAAATGATGATAATTTTAGACATTTCCTTGCTAATGTTGGAGATTAACCCACATTTCCAGGATTGTTGAGTCGTATTAAATGAACTACAGTTTGGCATTGTTCGCTTTGACTCTTTTGTCGGACTTCTTGCTCATGACTCTTCCTGTGACGGCACTCTGACGACACTCTGACGACGTCACGCATAGTATTGGCTCAGCTCGCTTGGAACAGCAGGTACTAAAAAAGTACCAGATACTATCACTAATGGAAAAAAAAAACAAAAAAACTTTGCCAAATCCAGTCAAGTCATGCAAGTGGAAAAGTGCCATTAGAGTGATATTCTTATATTCTTGTTTTGGTCTCAGTAAGATGTCTTCCTGGGAAAATAAAGCACTATACTGCCACTGTGAAAATTGAACGTTTGCTGCTTTAAGGTTTTAGTTTTTAAAAAAATTGGATTTATGAAGCTGATCATCTGTGAAATTGTCAACAAAAAGTTGAAAATTAACAGCAACAAGCTGCAATAAAACATAGCAGGGTTTTTTTATGACTTTGAGAAAGCAGGAAATAAAATGGATGAACTGCTGTGAATGATGCAGTGATAGTGACTGAATCAGACAAGCACAGAATTCCATTTCTGAAGCTCTTTTTTTTTTTTTTACCTCCGACACCTTAGGCTGGATGCAATCTACAAGATATTTTTGAACCAATTAGGCATCAACGTTGCTGCCCCAGACCAATTTTGAAGATCAAGGTACTTTGAAAAAACCTGCTGAGAAAATTCTTTGATGTGGGATTTAACCCCGATCTTATAAAAATCATTTCAGGCAATGAAATTGGGGCTAAATTGCGCCATCCCCAAACAAATGTAGAAAATTGGAGTGAGCCATTTAAACTTCATAATTGGACTGGATGAGTTAGCTGCAAATTAGTTAGCGGAGCAACTTCAGGTGAACCGCCCCATTTTTAATTTCACTGGAGACTGAACTGAAATTAATAAAAAATTTAAATTAATTAAAAAAAAGACAATTACCAACCTGTTGATGAAGTTGCCCAAGTTGTTGAGCAGCTCGGAGTTGTTCTTCAAAGCCATGTCTGCCCAGGAGAAGGCCGAGTCCTGCCCTTCCGGACGCACATACAGCAGGTAAAATCGCCACACATCAGATGGGATTCCGGTGTCTTTCGCCATGTCTCCAAACACACCAACACCCCGGCTCTTGGAGAACTTGGTGTCCTCGTAATTCAGATATTCTGAGAGTAAGGTAGAGCACAAGTTAGTGTCGAAGCTAAATTTCCAGAGATCGTCATCATCATGTGATGATTAATTTACTGTCAAACAGAAACAAAGAGTTTTTACAGCCTTCTTAAGAGCTGTGATTCTCAATGTAATGCTCTTATAATATGAAAAATACACAAGAAATCAACCAGTCAGTTAGAATAAGTGATCACCAGTGGCAACGAGGTGGTTGACCAGAGTGTAGTTGTCTTGAGCTCCCAGCAGGGAGCACGGGAATACAACGCTGTGGAAGGGCACATTGTCTTTGGCCATGAAGTTATACAGCTCCACCTAGTGGCAGAGACACAGCAATGTACGGTGAGGATGACATCATATTAGATCATCATGAGATCATCCAGTTCAAAAAGGACTTATCAGCTCTCCCCAACCCCCCATCTCTCTCTCTCTCTCTCTCTCTCTCTCTCTCACACACACACACACACACACACAAACACACAAGTTCAATCCTAGTGATTTAAATGGAGAGACATGAGGAGTCAGTGAGAGTGAAGCAGATGTTGGGTCTTTTTAATCACGCTGCATTTAAAGTGCATCTAGCCAAGTGATAAAAGCAAACTAGCATGTTTGGAGTGACATTTTTTAAATTATGAAAATCACATGCACAAACAAAATGTCCAGTAATTCCACTTGTCTATGTAGAGATGATAAAAGCATCATGAACTGAGGTAAACTGCTCATGCTGAGACTCATCTTTATTTCTTTCAACCCATCCCACTGTCTAAAACTGAGTATATTTATTATCCATTATCAAACAGGTTATTTCTTCTATTTCCCATTAGAGTTACGTGTGGCTGGGGCACTGTTTCCAGATTAATTAAGTAATCAGCCTCATTCTGTGTTGTAAAGAGGACAGAATCTGTGCCATGCTTGACAATCAGTGTGGTAAATAATGTGACATGTGTTTGGTTAGGTTTGGGCTGGGAGGTTGTACCTGATGAGGATTCTTCCACCACTTTTGCCACTGGTCGGTATAGTTGGCGGTAACGGACAGATAACCAATTGGAGCATCAAACCAAACGTAGAATACCTGCAAAGGCAGAAAGAGAGTCATGTGTGAGATTTTGTGCTACAGAAAATCATTCTTAATTACATTAAGTTAATTAAGTTAATTAGTGTACAATGATTAGTAGTAGTATTAGTGAAAATAAAGATATCCCGGACAGAGAACATTCCCCAAGTAGAACAAGTGAGGCAATAGGGACCACTGTGGTGTCATCAGTCAATGTAACAATTAATGAAGGGCATTCTCATTTTCAAAGTTTAATTAGGAACTTGACCTTAGATTTAACGTGTCTACATCCATTATCTTTGCAACAAGTTACACAGCTGAGTTGTAAAGATGTATATTTCATTAATATGGGTTGAAAATATCTTCCAAAGAATGCAGAAATACCATATAAAAAAACAAAAAAACAAGCACATGCAATCCAACAGCAACATCTGTAATGTAGGAAATTATATTTTACTCTATATGACAGCATCAGACCTTCTCTTTAAAGTCAGGATGAGGTACTGGAGTTCCCCAATGCAGGTCCCTGGTGATGCAGCGAGGTTTGAGTCCGTCTCTCAGCCAGGAACGAGTGATCTGTTTGGCATTTGCCGTCCAGTCTCCTGTGCTGGTCGACTTGTCCAGCCACTGCTCCAACTGAGACTCTAGCTGCATTAGAGGAAGAGAGAACGAAATGTCTTGCGTCTTACTCTAAATCACAGCTCTAGAGAAGCGCAAATAGCTATTTTAAAAATGAAAAACAGAACTCCATACCTTTGGCAGGTCCAGGAAAAGATGTTTGGATGAGCGAATGTTTGGAGTCTGCCTGCAGACTTTACACTGAGGTTCCTGAGAGAACAGAAATGACAAATGAGGAATCTTTATCAAAACTAATTTTTTTACTGAAAAACGTGTCTGGCGTGCAAAGGCCTTTAAAGTGCAGCTACAATGCCACAACTGTAAATGAGCTAATTAAATAGTTCTATGGCCCAAGTGGTAAGCCATAACATCTTGTTGTCCTATATAATAACTTTGGCTATTCAAGCTGCTCTCTACACTCACCCTGAGTTCCACAGCATTAATAAGTCGCCCGCATTTGTCACACTGATCACCACGAGCATCTGGGTAGTTGCAGAAGGGACAGATGCCTTCGACAAAGCGGTCAGCCAGGAAACGCTGACAGCTCTCACAGCGTAGTTGCTCCACCGTGTCTTCCACAAGGAATCCATTCTTGTGGAGTCGCCAAAATATGTCCTGGGCGATCCTGAACAAAACATTAAAAAGAAAAGAGGGATGAGCTGGTTAAAAGAGTCTTAAAAAGGGTTGTTGATGAATGTGGGGGACAAATAATTAAACCTGACCACATTTATGCCTCCCAAGAAAGAAAATGATGTAAACTTTCTATGTCAATACAGCAATACAAGAAGCAGCGCAGTATGCCATAAAAGAAGGGGGGGGGTAGAGTTAGGGTTATTGATTAAGTTTAAAAATTATGATTCTTTGGTTGAATCCAGTATAAAGTATCTATTGGCCATTTTCAGTTTTCTAAGAATGTGGTGCTTGTGAAAAATGTACACACTCAAAGGTTTAATACTATTTTTTAATTAAGTGCCTCAATTTTGTTTTGAAATATCCTTACGTTAACTTAGCCCAGCATTCTAGTGTCAGTGTCATTGTTTAACGTATCTATAGAGACAGTTTATCCCTACGATCACCTTTTTTTTTTTGTTCTTAAAACGAAATGGTTTTAAAAAAAAGACACAAATATATATATTTTTCATTGCCTACTTGCTACTGTTCAAATATGGTATACAAGTACTTTACTTATTCACAGTGAGAGTCAACCCCAAAATAACTGGAATAACTGCTTTGAGGTTGTCTGCTTTAAAATATGTCTTAAAACAACGTCTGTGCAGACTAATAGTACATGGTATAAAGTTTGAATTGTTGAGTGAGGTCATTGTCTTAAAAAAAAAAAAGAAAAATAGTCAGCTATCAGCAGCACCAGTAGGGAAGGATACAGACAGACAAATGTAATTTAATAGGATTTCTTTTCTTTACTTGATAAACTGAAAAGTAAGCAACAACCTACATTCCACAATCATCCTTGATAATCTGCGAGATTAAATAAAGCAGAATTTATGGTTGCAAGGGCTAGACGGCCAGTATCTAGTGTGAGATTATAGTAATCCTGTGTTGTGTAATTTTACAGCACAGTCAGTGTATAGTAATTGTATGAAAACCTGTTTGTTTTTCCATACCAATGCCCAACAGGGTCAGAACCATAACCCAGGATCATGAAATTAGCTCTTGATAATTATAGCAGATGTCTGTAATTTTATCTTAATCTTTTGCTTTGTTGAAAAATCATGTTTTTAATTTTTCACATATCGGTAAATTTGATTTTTCCCCACTGTCGGCCCCTTCTTCCCTGCTTCTACTCACTCTGTCTGCTTCTCAGTGGTGGTTCTGCCGAAAAAGTCAAAGTCAATCTGGAACCACTTGTAAATGCTGGCATGAATAGCATGATACTTGTCACAGATCTGCTGTGGCGTCAGGCCCTCCTCTCTGGCCTTGTTTTCTGTAGCTGTGCCGTACTCATCTGTGCCACACACATACAGCAGGTTCCAGCCTCGCAGGCGGCCATACCTAAAAACAGATAATGGACAGATGGAGTGGGTGAGACAAGAGGTTGACGACGAGGCGAAGACATATGCAAAACATAAAAACAAGGAATTGGAGAAATTTAAAATTAAAAAGCACAAGGTCCGTAAAACATTGATGTGGAAATGAGATAAAGGACAACATGTTGGTGACTACTTTTCTAGCACCTGTGTAGAGAGAAAAGAATGCAACCCCTACCTGGAGAAGACGTCAGCACTCAGAACGCATCCAATAATGTTACCCAGGTGGGGAACATTGTTGACATAAGGTAAGGCACTGGCAACCAGGATGTTTTTCTTGTCCTCCTGTGGCAAACTGAGAAGACAAAAACAGAACTGAATTTGAATCAGGTCCAGAAAATGGTTCTAAACAACAACAACAACAACAACAACATGCAGTACCCACATTAGTATCTGCTCGATGTCTCGTTTGGAAAATAGCACTTACATGGGGTGTTGTCTCTCTTTAACCGGTGGGCTGGAGTTCAAACCTTGGCACCAGGTGAGGGCAGCAGCCTCCATCTCCTCCTCAGAAACCATACGTTCTCCCTCATCACACTGAACATGAAGATATAAAGAAAACATTAAGTGTAGATTACTGTAAGTTTTTTGGTCTATGAAGCAGATTTTTTTTTACCAAAGTGTTTGTACATTCATTATGATGTTTTACAGTTTTAAATTAGTGCAAGATTATAAACATTGTGAAAAATGACAAAATGATGCCCACTTTCCTTTAAAACATGAAAACCTTTAAAATCTTGGGACAGACCCAAATGCTAACTGAAAATAATCTGTCTGTTGTTAATAGTTCAGAATCAACCGTCTCTGGGGGTTTACCAAGTCTAACCATAATTTAAAAACGATTCATTTTCAAAATCATGCAGACAATTGAGAAGCCTTTCGTTTTTTTGACATTCATGTCTTGTCTTACATACTGCCATCAAAATTAATATTTATACTGAACCATCCCATCAAAAAGACAAACGCTAAGTCTTCTTGATGCTTCTTGTGACTCCCCGTGTCCTACCTCCTGCTGCAAAATGTGATTAACAACTGTTGAATCCTTAGAAATATTTTTTTTTTTTTATCTTCAACGCAGTGTTTTATGGTTTATGCCAACACAAATGTTAATTTAGCTTTTAAAGAGGTAGGTTGAGTCTCACCTCTACAAGGGAATTCTATTTCATTAAGTGTGGTGAGCTTATGTTGCAACTCATAAATTACTTGAACTGTCTTCCTAAGAAGATAAAAAAAAATGAGCAACAATGCTTGTCTTGTTAAGTGTTTTCTTTGTGCAAGTATAATTTCAAGAAAAAAGAAAAATAGAGAAACACACACAATGAATTTTCTTGAAAACTTCAAAGGAGGTTCCCGAGGCAAATGTAGTTACCACCCAGAATGCCTTTTGTGTAGTATGAAGGCTGTAAGTCGAATGGTTATCCTGATGATCTGGCACATACCTCAGCAGGGGTGCCGTTGTTAGTTGGTTGTGCGTCTCGGCACACGCTGCTCTGGGGGAGAGGCTGCCTCTGCATGTAGCTCTTCATGCCCTGCAGGCCTTTTCCCTGCAGCACTTTCTGAGCAGCAGACTGGAAACTGTGCCGAGCAGCCACATGGTCAAACCAGGCCTTCAAAGACTTATATTCACCTGCATGAAGTAAGGATTGGAGTAGGAATGAGTTGTACAAAATTCAACACTTAAACATTCAAACAAGTTCATTGACAGACAATGTGTGTTTGACCAACAACAAATTACTTTGACATTTATTGTCACTTACCCAGTGCAAGTGAAGAGTCCGACAAAAAAGGGTACAGCGCAGCCGACAAAACAACGTCAGCAACTGAAATGGCTTCCTAAACAAAACACAATTGAAGAATATTCATTAATTCATTTTTTTTTTTTTTTCAATTACACTACAATTTTCAATTACACTTCCCACAGTCCAAAAACATGCAGAGGTTAATTGGAAGCTCTGTGACATTAATTATGCCACACTATTCCTGAATTGTCCTAACTAGACTGAGATTGGGGCATTAGCCAGCAGATTAGTCAGCTATCTGAAAATGATAAGCCAACATAATAGTCTGTAATAGTGTGGACATCCAGATACAGTTGAACATGCTTTATTTTCATGTGGCCAATTTAAAACCACCTGTTTAGTGAACTGGCTGACCTGAGGCTTTTATGTTTTTCCTTTCAATCAATTTCCATTATTGAGAAGAACTACTACATTGCCATTAAACGCAGTTTAAAGCATTTCATCATGCAACTGGTCTATATGTGAAAACATAAAGAGACAGCATTGGACCTGTCAGTGTACAGCCTGGTGGAAATTATTAGAAGAAAGTACCCTCGAGCCATGTTGATGCTGAACAAATGAAATGCATGACATAAACAGATGACTTGTTGCTGCCAGGGCTGCAAATATGCACACTCCTTGGCACATGTGTAACATCATGAACTTTTGACTGAAAAATCATGAAAATCATACAGACTAAAAATACAATTTGACAGCCTATGGTTGTCTTAATCTTAAATCGTTGGATGATGTATTGCAGCAGATTGGCCAATGCAAAATAAAAACACAAAACAGCTGAACAAGAGACTTCAATACAGTACCCCTGTTAAATATGGCAAGTTTTGCTTGCTCAAGCCTTGGTCCAAGTAGTTTAGGGACGCCTGGAGGACGTTAAACACGTCTGAACTTTTTCCTTGCACCACTGCCATGTGAAGAGCCTGAAGCAGTGCAGGCTGTGTGAAGAGGCCAAAACAAAGGTTAATTAGAATTGATCAATGAAATTCAGTCAAGCAGTAAATCAAATGAGGTTAAGATTTCTCTTTAGGCACTACAACGAAAATACAGGTATACAACACACTCAAGCATTGTAAATGGATTGTGTAGAAAATAGAATTGTTTTTTATGTGGAGTTTACCTGAAGTTCTGTGGCCTCCCATTCAAGCCACTGATTGCAAAGCTGATTGGATTCTTGTCCTTTTACTTCAAACAAGTATCTGAGGTGTTGTTGGGAAGAAAGAACAAGTGGTTTTAGTGATCGCAGCAAGAAAACCACTAGGAAAATGAATCTCTAAGGTGTTTGTATGGATCAACACAGACTACCCTTAAGTGACATGTTAGAATTTTAGAAATATAAAAAGTTATTTGGAGTCAGTAGGTAAAGCCTTCACATTTATAGCGAATTGGTATTCATAAATGAAAATCAATCAATAAAATGTGCTATGAAATGAATGGAATGGTAAAAGGTAAAATGATCTACTGACTGGCAGATTGCATTTGAGCTGAAAATGTGCAGACCACTGGGCAGGAGGAGGGCTGGCAAAGCTGGACGGCTAAGAAAGGGCACCACTCTCTCTGTAAAGAAAAAAAATACAGATTGTGAGTTTGTTTAAATGATTCTACATATAACAGAACAGAGCAGACAAGACTGATATGGATTTATGAATATTTCCAGAAAAGTACCATAAATCCTTTTTTCTAACCTGTTGTCTTAAAAGGGAAGAAATATCTACGGCTGTTAGCAGTACATACGGTTTTATTTATTTTAAAACATTCTGGGAGAAGGATGCATTTTAATTCATCATTGTATAGTCAAAGACAAATAATAACGCCACACTGCCAGTGCTTAAGTGCTTAGAGGATAATCCTGTGATCAAATTCTTAGCCACAATACTCATCAGCAAAGTTACTTTAATGGTCTGTGAAGAACACATAGGTCAATCTGAATGTCAAGGATCAGAACTCGTGGCAGATCACCATATGAAAAGATTCCAATTACATTTTTTTTTAGATGTCTTTACTTTGATGGTTCATTCACTTGTTTTATGGTGCCTCAGGGATTGAATGCATTTTAAAACACTACCTTTACAGCAGAAATAACACTTTTGTTCAATTGTTTAATGATATCCATTGTAATAAATGTGAAAAATGTCAAACATTGTATGAAAAAACTGACAAAAAACAAACAAAGTACTATGTCAGGGATACTTGTGACTTATATGATCGACCTTGCATACTTTGGCAACCACTGTTGGTGTACATGGTATTATTTATTTATTTCTGAGTAGAAATTACTCCAATATACAAGGCAAGGAAGAAGATGTAGTTATGTCCCTTATGATCAATACATAGTGTATTCTGTTGTCAATTAAAACCAATTCATGTTAACTGATAGTAGTAAGTAGTAAGTTAACCTAGTGTGGAGTAATTGTGTTAAACCAGCATTTTCTTAAAAATGAATGCAGGGACGATTGATTTGGTTTAAATTTAGCTTCTTCTTTTTCAGTTACAAATTCCACACCAACCTAGTTTAGGCCACGTTAGCCATCTTTCTTTCCTCTTTCAATAAATAAGTTAACCTACAATTTCATGTATTCATAACTTATCTTTTGTTGTGGGGGGAGCTGGAGCCAATTTTAGTTGATAATGGGCAGGAGGGAAGTTTCCAATTATTCCAGCCCCAATCTGCATGTCTACATGACTATAGGAGGAAGCTTAACTATTTGGGGAAAACATGCACACCTCACACAGATATTTAAATTTTCAGGGTCACCAGTTATCCATTAATTCAAGGTTTGTCCTTGTGTGCAGCCTGTTCTGTCTGGCACTGACTTTAACTTTAGACACCATTCACAGGGGGTGTGTAAAGTTAGCAGAACCATCCATTAAAATTGTGATTTTTACAAAAGGCATCAGGGTATGACAAATAGCAAATCACTTTTCACCCTGTCATCTTTAATATTTTATAGATTACTATCTAGTGAAGCAATTTAGAGACTAATAACTCCAAGAAAATGCATATTATTTTTTTAGGGGTGGAAAAACTTTTCAGAATCTGAACATTTGGAGCAGGGCTGCCCACTTATTACACAATTACTATTTAAACATGGTTTGTTATCAGCACAGCTTCTGATTTCAGCCTTTTAAATGTGATTTTTATTTTCTTGTTTCATTGCTCCTGTATGACAGACATAATGTTTTTGTTTTCTGAACAAGACATTTAAGCACAATATTATTTTGAGGCTTGGGAATAACAGATACACATTTTAGCATTGATATTAATGATAATGAGAATAATTGTTGTTGACATTACATTACATTACATGTCATTTAGCACATTTGTTGACGGGTTTCCAGTCAGATGTAGGTGTATGGTGCAACTGTCACATACACTAGCATGCTATACCAAAGTAGCTACAAGCAATAGTCACGTGGCTAAATCTTTTTGGTATTTGAAGAGGGTTTTAAAAACACAAATCAAATATTTAAATCATTTTCTGATATTTTGCGAACGAAACAACTAACCACTTTATCGAGAAAATTTGACAAATTATTGCTAGTGAAAATTCTCGTTCGTTAAATTCCTAAATGAGAGACTTTTCTAGTTGCCTCTCAAATGTAAGTGTATTGTACACACTGTTCATTCACTCTTGCCTACAGCTAACGCGCTATACCCCAGTGCTAACCCTCACCTAATTCAGCTACAACTCAAACATCCTGAGCTAATGACAGTTGTTGTTATCTGTCATTTCTGTGTGACTGACATAGAAAATGTGGCGCTAACTAACCATGCTTTCTTACCTTCATGGTTGACACACTGAACGCCACACTGAACTCCAGTCTCTTCTAGCGCAGCTAACACCTTCAGACACTGCGGGTTACCTTCACTCACGAAGAGCCTTATTTGGCCGTTTGAAGCCATTTCGCTGTGTTGGGACAGAATGTGAGACTAACAGGAGTGAAGGCAGCAATTTTACTACGAGAAAAGTCCAGCAGCTGTTCGTAGTAACTTCCCGGCGAATGCCGACTCCTCACTAGCTGATGCAAGCAATGGCGGTCTCTGGTACATGGCGGAGTTGTAGTTTTGGTGCAGTGGTCGTGTTGTTGACACAAACTACATCTGTCTGTTTAAAGAACTACATCTACCACAAAAGCATCTCCCGGAGCGTGGATTCGCCGCACAGTGGTTGCACTTGTTTTTAATTCCAACGTAGCCCCACCGAGCGGGATACTTCTGGTCATGTTTCTTTATTACTTTCCGGGCGATGCGTTGTAATGAATCGTGCGCACCACAACACCGCTTGCTCTGATTGGTCCAATGTAACACAACATCTTAGCCAATCTAACGTGTTCATTGCAGGCATTTTTATCCGCTTAAAGAGACCGGAGGTACCGCCAACCTGGACTGTTGTCGAGCAACCTAATGCCATTGTATGACTGTTAATTTGCAAAAGTCCACGGTAGAGTTGATTTTATTATTACTATGTTCTTTACTTTCTTCAAAGTATGTGAAGTTGTAACTCTTCAAACTCAGCGAGACGCAACTCAAAAACACTTCAGAAACGCAACTGAGCTGTCATCTCATCGCTGCAAGGTAAGTGATGCTGTGGCCCTCGTGTACAAATACTTCAGCTCGTCTGACCTGTCAGTGAGGTTTTCTCCTGTTCGTTCTCCTGCACTAATATTAAAGAGCAGCGCAGGACAAATACGATGCTCAGAAAATGGTATTGAAAGATACCATATTGAAAGATAAAGGTAGATCATTAGATCTACATACATGTACGTGTGATTGATATATACATATAAACATATATATATATATATATATATATATATATATATATATATATATATATATATATATATATATATATATATCTACATATATATGAACTATTTAAAAAGTTTATGCATCAAAAGTTGTAGGCTGTGTGCTGACTGCAACTCCTTCATTTGTATATAATAGTCATGATAGTAATGTATTTGATATATAAAGCGCTTTACATTTGGAAACAAAGTGCTTTAGGTTTGCAGATACAAAAGGGCGGTGGTGCATTATGTATTTACTAAAATTAGAAGCCCATCTTTGACAAAACAACATGTTTTTTTCCACATCGTAGTGTCAAACTGTATGTAACCTATTTCTGTCACAACCACAACTCAGTTAGAGCACCTCAAGAGAGCGACAAATAGGAAACGTTTAGACTCAACCTACTATTTCCTGTGGAACAAATCAATGTAACGTTCAGTTTATACAGCATATATATGTTCGTATACACAGTACCAGAGAAAGAATCATTTCCTTGCAGAGATATAAAGCCTTTGAATCCTTTGGATTCTCTCTTCTACGTCTTCCAATAAGTTTGGGCAGACTTTAGATATTCCACCTTGACTATAATCCACTCCCAAAACATCATCACTGCAGTGATGCTGACTCAATGACCTCATTGTTGTCATCACTGTGAATGTCAAGTTGATTAAACATTGCTTATCTTAACACTTTGCATTTGACAAACCTCTCTACGTGCGGAAACATTTGCATGCTTCTGCAGGCGAGTTGGCTCTGTACCATGCTTCACAGAAAGTGGATGCATGGGTTAACCACAGCATGTGTGTGTGTGTGACGGAAACAGTTTGACTGACGCATTGCATTTTTGCTTTTTCATAATCTGTCTTAAGTCCATGCAAAGCAGGAGATTTGCTCCCCTTTTCACCAGCCTGTGATGACACAAGCTTGGAAGATTATTCTCCCGTTGCAAGTTTTCTGATTAAATGTGCTTTGTACCATGTGCAGTATTAGCAGGAGGGTTACGAGGTGGCTGTAATTACTGCTGTGTTCCACAGATCGCTGTTGTGGATGCACTGTTAAAGTGAGACTGAGAGAATGGGCCTTTCACATTGTGGTTTGTTGTTGTTATTATTAGTCATATTAGTTTTCCTTCTCTGTGTGAGATACCTTTTTCCGATTGTGAGTTGTGTAACACAGATTTCTAACCTGTGACCCCCTTTCTCTGACTTAAACAATTCTCATGACGCCGAGATAATCACAATGACTTTACAAGGAACACTTTTTAGAGCAGGGACTGGCTCCAACACTTATTTAAACACGCATATTTAAAATACATTCATAGTTCACGTTCATTTGACGACTGTGGTTTGATGTGCCGGCATAATTTTCACATTTATGTAAAGTTACATGATTGAGTAAAGAATATTTCATAGGCCATTATAGCTGAATTACTCCTATTACAACAAAGCAGGCCTCCTGCTGTGTTTACATTATACCACATCCTCCCCCATCTGAGCTCTGTTGTAATCCACTTTAATCCTGCATTTAATTTATTTGTGCAATGATTTCACAAGGTTGTGATGTGCATAGTATGCATTTCAGTGTGGAAATATTCCTATAAGGAGAATCGTTGGAACAAATGAAAAAACTTAATTTTTTCTATTTGTATAATATAACATGTAACTTTAAATAACCAGCTGTTTTAAAAGGAAACTGAGTTTGCATTACAAGTAAAACAGTCCATGAACTGAGTAGTTCATCAATCGATGGAAAAGTTGCAGGCAAACAACCTTTAAAATTGTTTTCTAGCCTCAGTTCTTTTTTTTCTCTCATGTAGATTTAGGAGTTTTGATTGATAAAAGTGAGTTTTCTTTTACCTAAAACTTGTTAGAGATACTAGAGATCTCATACAGTGAAGGAAAACCTGAGAATAACATTTGTAAATAGTTAAACACTCCTTCAGTGTTTGACATACACCAAACCTGTATTGTTAATTAATGTTCCGTCATTGAACAAATAACCACTTTAACCCTCTGCAGGCATCAGAGCTGTGTCTGCATGTGTGCCTCTTCTCTATAGCGTCTGCCTCCAGAGGTTTAGCTGCTCACTTTAGCTGTGCAGGGCTGAAAGTGGGGCTTTGACTTGCCTGATAGCTATTGACGGCTCACTCTCATCCCTGGTGGATCAATGGAGCTCAGCACTCTTCATCAGAAACATCAATGTACGGCACATTCCCACAGGTTCAGCAGTAACCCACCAGAGCCCGGTCAGAGAGTGGAAGGATTTTTTACTTTTATTCACAAAAAAGATATTTCTTGATTTCAATGTACAGTGAGAGATGACTATTGTTTGTCATGAACTGGTATGGCATATATGAGTTTAAGCAGTGCACAACATTCAAATATAACTTTGCATGTGAATAAAGTATGACGTTGATTTTGATTTATATCACATATATCACATAATAGCAAATAATAACACATCTTTTTCTTTCTGACTGCTCCAGACAAAAATCAATGCACTACTAAATCCGTATCTCAGCAACCATAGTCAAATATTCAGTTTTAGCAAGAAAACAAGTTATTGTTGTAGGATATTCTTTAGACAGAAGTGAAATATCCATGCTGGGTTTAAAGGAGTAGTT
This sequence comes from Solea solea, assembly GCF_958295425.1. NCBI lineage: Eukaryota > Metazoa > Chordata > Actinopteri > Pleuronectiformes > Soleidae > Solea > Solea solea. The sequence goes on from NC_081139.1 coordinate 6,431,042, forward strand.
GATTTATCAATTATCTTGTTTCATTTGTTACAGCTTTCCAGATGAGCAGATTTTCAGTTTTACTGCCTATCAGAGAAAACCATTAAGCATCATCTTGGGCTCTGGAAAAATCTGTTTTAATGATACCTATTTGGGCCACATGGTTGGTGTAATGATTAGCACTCTTGCAGCAAGAAGACCTGGATTTGTGACACGGTTCGGAACAAGGGCCTTTCTGTGTGGATTTTGCATGTTCTCCCCATGTGTGCGTGGGTTTTCTCCAGGTTCTCCAGTTTCCTCCCACAGTCGGATTAGGAGATTAGACAAATTGGACACTCTAAATTGACCGTAGGTGGGATTGTGAGAGTGGATGGTTGTTTGTCTCTATGTGGCCCTGTGATGGACTGGCGACCAGGTCGTACCCCACCTTTTGCTCTATGTCAGCTGGGATTGGCACCAGGGTCCCTGCTAACCCTCATGTGGAGGATAAAGTGGTAGACGATGGATAGATGGGACGGATTCCTATTTGTAATTTTAAAAGTCAATTCACAAAAAAGTAAAAATCACATTTTATGTTGTGTTTTGGAACAAACTTCTCTCATCAGCTTATTTCTCTTGCTAAAAGAAAGCACATTATTCTTAAACTAAAACGAACGTGGCTGCATGTTTTTCCACTTTTAATGTTTTGGATAAAATGCACAAGCTAATTATGAAATACGATGTTTGAATGAATTCTTTCAAGTGTTTTAAAATGGCCCCTGAGCAATCCCACACTGCTTTGCCTAAGTGCCAGACACTGCTTCTGAGAAGTGAGCTCTCTGAGGAAGTTTGCTATGTCGATGAAGGCTGCAGGGTTCATTGTAAACACAAGTATTGCATCAGCAAACACTTGAAATGATGGCATCACACACATGAAATATTGTTATACGCAACATAAAAAAACAGCAACACACACATACTTGAGACGCTGGAGATGGTAGCTGGTCACGGGAAGTTGTTGACATAATGATAGCGGGCGAGAATGAGCCAATGGCTGCTTTTCTGTCGTCATCTGCTGTTTGATTGGGTCCCTGACAATTGACACAGCTAATTGCTGAGAGAATCCAGCCCACCTGCTTTTGTCTCTCTCTCTTTCTCTCTTTCTCTCTCTCTCTCTCTCTCTCTCTCTCTCTCTCTCTCCCTCTCACTCTCTGTGTGTGAGAGAGAGAGAGCCAGATGTTAATGCAGCTATTCTTCTTAGGAAATGGCATTGACCTTCATTTGGACAGCCTAAAAAAAGTGGTATCCCTAATCTTAATCCAAACCATGTCTAACCCTTAAATTTAACCTTAACCTACTATTAAAACCTAAACCCCTAAACTTAACCAGTTCCTCAGAAATGAGGTTCTCCCTCGTTAGGTCCAGGTTTTGCTCTCCTGGAGGACTACTGGTCCTGACAAGGTCAGTGTTTATGCCAGGAAAAATGTCCTGAAGAGGTAACAAGTACAAGAAAAAAACACTCTTCACACACACACTAACAAAGGCAGCATCACACAGGGAAACAGTGTGTGTTTCAGTGTCTCTCTCTCTCTATCCTAATCATCAATAATGCATGGCTTTGGGAGGATGAAAGGCTGTTTTGGCTTGAGGCATGTGTCTCATATGGGGAGAGAGAGACATCAGCGCTGGTAGTTATAAGTGTACATCCACAGACAAAGTAAGGGTTCCTGCACATGCCTGTCCTCAGTCCTCGGTCTGGTGGTGGACTGATTTCAGACTAATTGATAGAATAATTGGTATATCCAGAAAGAAGAAAGCGCTTTTTTGTTTTTCACAGTTGTTTTCTGAACTGAAGATCTAAGGACAGATGTTTTTATAGCACATATGCTGTAAATAAGATATACAAGATATAATACATTGTATTTACTATATCTGTGACTTTAGGTGTAGTCGGTTAAATAAATAAATAAATAAATAAATAAATATTAAACAATTCTGTGCCAATGCCAAAATATTTTATACTACTGGGTTACAACTCCTTTACCCATAATGTATGACTGTGTGATGTGATGCAATACTTCATCTCACACTTATACTACAAGCTGGGATTCAAGCAGCAGGATGAACCCACTGAGCAGACAAAATATGATGCTTGTTTGCACTGGAGATTATGCACAAGCAGCATGGCTCATGTCACAGAGAAGAACTTCGACATGAGCTGCAGTTGTTTGGCTGAGTGTTTAAAACTGCTGTCCTGGTTACTTTAAACATTTTGGTCATGCCTAAAGTTAAGATGCTTCCTCTCCTCTTTTGTTTCCCTTTGGTAATAGACGTACATATGTGAACGCAGTACAGTTTCCGTGCACATGCGTGTTCGTGTACACGGATGTGGAAGAGCATGCCGAGACCCTTTGAAGTTCCTCATTCACCCTATACCGCGCTTCCCCATGTTTCATCTCTCTTTGAAGATGTAACTATCATTTTTAAAGCTGCTCTCTTTCAACTTCAAACATATGGGCTGAATATGGATATGATATGACACTAAATTTTGCACCAACACCCTTCACTCCCGCCCAAGTCTGGCGCTCCTGTGTGGTGAAGTCTGAAAAGTTCAGTGATTTCAAAACTCTCTCTGTGGGAGCCGAGCTGGTTCTTCACTGGAACTCAGGCTTATTGAAGTCTGCCAAAGAGGTTGTGTTTTCAGCTGTGTTTGTTTGTTTGTTTGTTTGTTTGTTTGTGAGCAGCATATTTGGAATTTTCTGGGGGTGCACGGATTCAGTTTAGGTGGCGATCTGCGTACAGAACCGGAATGGTACAAATGATGACGATCTACTCTATTAAAGCTCTTTTAAATCGTGTTGTGCACTATATTATGACAATAAAGGCATTCTGGTTTATTTTTTATTTTGTCAGCCTTGTGAGATAAGCGAGTGTAATCAGACTGTTGGTAACTGAGTGGCCATAGCAGAGGTTTGCGCTCTCCCTGAGTGCTTTCAAAAAGCACTAAACTATATGTGCCACATTTGCCACAATCATGCATCAATTTAAACAAATTGATGCATGATTTTGAAAAGGTGAAACATGTGAAATGTTGTGTGAAAATATGAAATGCTGATAAAGTAAAGCATCCCACGCTGTGGATTATATAACTGTGTGGTGGATATTTGGACGTCCAGTGACACTGTTGACCAGCCAGCCCTGTGTATGGATCAATAGCTCAATAATCAAATGGGCTGCTGTTGCTTTTGTTTTGTCTGCACACAAGTGCTCTCTCTTATTCTCTGTAGCAGTTATTACTCTCTGTGCAAATATTGCAAATGTTGGTTCATTAGAATGAAGGAGCAACAGCCAGCTGAAGCTCTTGCCGTCGCTGTCACTCCCTCTGTGTTTTATCTCTTGGACAAAATGCTGGCTAAATGGAGGAAGGTGGGTCAGATGGGGTTCAGGGAGTAGAGGCAGAATCATTTGGAGCATGGGATTAACTGTGTGTGTGTGTGTGTGTGTGTGCGCGCAAGAGAGAGAGAGAGAGAGATTGTTGTGAGTGTTTTTTCTGCAGCTTGGGTTCATTTTAATGGTTTTCTGCCCCACCTTCCTCATATCCCGTCGGTTTTTGTGCTCTAAATTTGATCAAAGTCAGCAGTGCCTCTTCCATTTGTGCTTGAAGGCAGTTGTTTGAACATGTTTAAAGGGTTTTCTCATTTGTGTTTCAGGCTCATCACGTACATGGATCTGACTGTAGAGTGAGCTGGTGGCCTTGTTGACTCTCTGCAGGACCATGGTGAGTCGCTCTTGTTCCTTCTCTTTTTATGTCTCTCCTGCATGTGTGAACCAAATTCTTTCACTTGCATACACACACACACACACACACACACACACACACACACACACACAGGCTGCACTCATGCAAAGGCAGACAGGCAAACCGTTAATTGCATTCAATCTACTTCATTTCCACTTTGTTTTTGTTATTGTGTTGTTGGTACAATGCCATGAGCCCTGTGCCCCCAGCCATTGGCACAAACTGCCTATCAGCAGCAGTAACAGTATGTCTGTACCAATCTCTGACACCATATGGGCCTCTCTGTGTGTTTGGATGTATGAATGTCCTCTTCTGTGCCATCTCACCTGCAAATACAAACATGGTCTGGCCTATTTTTTATGTTACGTGTTAGATAATTTGTTCTTTTGCAGTAGTCAGTTGCAGTAAAAAGTAAAAAGAAATGCATATATATATATATATATATATATATATATATATATATATATCCTCCTCTTAGAGGAAATGCAGGATACAAATATGTATTGAATTGTTATTGTTGTTTTTTTAATTCAAATGACCATTTTGGACAGACACATGTACCATTGTTAAAAGTAGTTGCCACATTTGTCTTTATCTGTTAACACTTGGTAAGCAGTGTGAGATGTTTTCCTTTTTGGGTCATGATTAAAATGTCCAAGTGTTGAATAATACAACCTGGGATTAAACTTGCTCTAACAACCTAATTTGACACAATGAGGCATTCTGTGTCTAAGAAGGGATTGTGTGCCTTGTTGGTGATACCCAGCTACTCTATAGCTTTCAAATTGTCAGTTAAATACAGCAGATCCTAATATTTTTTTTAGTTATTACCACTATTAGTTAATGTGCATTTGTTTTTGAACAGTTAAGACACATGAAAAGAAACTTGCAGTGTCAGAAGAGTTCTTCCGGTCTGTGGGAGGACAGGAAGAACTGACAGGTCATATGAAAGCTTATTGTTCTGTTTGACCTCAGGTATGTTGCAATTCATGACTGATGTAGCCATGGAGTGACACTGGAGTGATAAGTTTCTCTGCAGCTTTGTAAGAATGACTCACAGATGCTGCAGTCACATGTCAGCAGAGCTCATTAATTGTTTGAAAAAAAAAACAGGCTACATTAGCCGTTGCAGCCTCTAACTAAACCGTTTCAAGTCAGGAAAAACAAATGACAAGATGGAGAGGATATGACCCAAACTCTGGTTGAACATCATAACTCACTGTGGTTTCCTGCTTGCGTGCTCACCTTGTACCTCTGTCATTCACAGAGGAATGTATTTGTGCACTGGAATCACAAGATTATACTACATCAGCTCATTAATAGAAAAAAAAAAGTTTCATTATTTTATTATTATGTTTTTATTACAATAAATTCTGTGTCATGTATTTAAGATGAGCTAAGATTAGATTAGATTAAACTGGAAAAACAAGCTCAAATAAATGAGCAAACAGAGATAGCTACAGTGTTACTTGTCCAACAAGATTTTTCAGGCACACCCTAAACAACTGTATTTGTGGAGGCTCTGGGGTAGACACAGACCATTATATATTTGCCTTTGTGGCCTTAAAATACCTTGGGATCCCACAGGAGGAGCTGGAAAACATTGCTGGGAATGGGGATGTCTGCATCACCTGCTCAACCCCAGATAAGCAGCAGAAAACTGATGCATGTGATATGTTTATTTGTCGGCCACCCGATATTTATTGATTTCCTTCTTCTTCTGAGTCATTTGTGTATTTAAAAGACAACTAGTACACTGTTTACCACTGTGTACAGTAAGTTATAAACAAAATGAGCGGTAGACTTATTTTCCCATTCAAAAAATCTTCTTTTTGAAAAAACAAAAGAGTCGCCCTCTGGTGGCGATTCACAATATTCTCACCTCTTGATTGACTTCACCAAGGAAACCGGGAAGGCTACGTCCACTTTTTATGTTCTGTCTGTTGGTGCAGGACAGTGGATGGAGGAAGGTGGGAACAGGGGCGGTGCTGATTTGAATATCAGCATGGCCTTTATCAGCATGTTAGTGAAAAATAATAATTTATTCGAAATAACATTCTGCCTTGCACTGAGAGATACTATGTAGCTCATGTGGCTACTGTCAACTGTTAACAGACACTGGAAATGTTTCTGTATGCCTCGCAGTGATCTTCACAGGCAGGCAGACCCCCCTCCTGACCAGGCCATATGCTGGTCAGAAGGGGTTTTACTGTAATTCTCTGTAGCTCTGTGGGTCACAGATTCACTCCTTTGCTTTAATAACAGTGGGATTATCAAGGTTCAGCCAGCTAACCCAGCCCTCGCTTCCAATGTCATTGCATGATCCACAGCGTCATACAACTTCATACATTCTTCTGTTGCTAATTTTTCTTATTTTGATTTATTTTTTTATTCTAGTCTCATATACTCTAACTATATAGTGTTTTTGCACTGTTTGATATGCCAAAGGCATTCAGATTCCTCTTTCCTGTGCAGTGTCTAATTCCAGCCTCGGTGATGGCATGCATGTTTATATTAATTCTCTGGAATCGCTCATGTTCGCTGCATCTCCTCTAATCACTAAGTTGGGTTGGGTCTGAGTGTGACTGAAGCTGACTCGCTAGGGTCCTAAGATGTTTTGCATTCTGTGTATTTGCTTGTGTGTATTTATAGTGTGTGCATGTGTGAGTAGGTGGGTGCATGTGCTGTCTAAAGCTATATTACTATGTGGCAGGTCTTGGCTGCGTAGTGTTGAGGGGATGCTGGCTCAGGTAGAGAGACAGAAAAGGATCTTAGTTTTAGTGCACTTGCAACTGCAAACACAGGTTATGTTACTCATGTGTTTCCTAGTATTACTAGGATATGAGAACATCGTGTACCAATTACTGCAATGACATTTCACCCTCAACCATGTCTGTCAAGAATAGAGCAATTGGAAATGTTGAATGTCAGTGAATTTTATACTTTTAATACATTCATAGATAGATCTTTATTCTGTGGCATTACTCAGAACTGAGTGAAGACTTGTGGTTCTGGGATAGAAGCTAATTTTTAACCCATTAGTGTAGTTATACGTGGTGGTAGTAGTACTCTGTAATATTTTTATTCATTAACACTACCGAGCTCTATCCTCCACATTGCTCCAATATTATGTCGGAGCAATATTACATCGCCACACTTACATACACTGATTTTACAATATTGTGATGATTTCACATAATACTCAGTATATCGCAATATCATGAGAATATCGCATCGTGACTTAAACGTCACGATAATATCGTATCATGGTGTCTTTGGTTATTCCCACCCCTACTACGTGCTGTACAGTATATTTTATAAGCATGGGGGGCTAAAAGCTCAATCATTTGCATACAGGATAGCGCACTGATTTTCACCAGAATAATCAAACCACCACATAATTAATGCTCTCTTTTTTGAAACGTGCAATTATGAATTGTTCCTTGACAGCTTCAGTAATCTCTTTCCCTCCCGCTCTGCCTCTCTCTGTCTCTCTGTGTCCATTTTTCCCTCCGTGATTCTTTCAGATAATGGCACTGAACCGGCTTCAGTCTCAGTCGTCCAAGTATCTCAATTATCAGACATTCATAAGATTTGAGTGAAGGCTGCTAAAAAGGACTGCATTGTCAGCCATGCTGTCGGGCACTTGGAGGCGCTCTGTGGGGCATCAGCAGCCCACTGCTGGACCTGTGGTGAACACTCGGGGGATGACAGTGTGTGGGGTTCCCAGTGGTACGGTGGTCCTCGAGGCCCAGTATGACTACAACTACCGAGGTGCCGACGGACGGCAGGTCTCAATAAGGGAGGGGGAACGGTTTATTCTCCTGAAGAAGACCAACACTGATTGGTGGCAGGTGAGAAAATGGCTCATCATTCGTTTATCTTGTAAATTAGAAAAATAATGTTGGAAATAATGTTCTTGTTTTTGTCAACAACAAACACCATGATGACACACTGCTCTCAAATATATAATGACACATATTATGTTATTAAATCAAAAATAGCCAAAACAAACAGGTACTTTTTTGTGAGAATTACCCAGACAGAAGATTCTCACACATTTGTAGTTGGCTATTTTCAGTCAAACATCTGTTGTGCTAGTTTGTGAGTAATTGCCGATGCAGTGTGCAGAAATACAGGAAATGCAAAATCTGTTTTTTTTTCTTGTGATTTGGTGAAAATAAGTAAAATAATAAATATCAGCAGAATACTTTATGACCATTTTAGTTGTGTAAGCTATGAATAATGAAGTACACAGATTCTTGATTATTCGTGGATAATATGGATCAATTCTTCTTTTATACATTTCATTTCACAATAATAGAATATTGTTAACAAATTGTGATTGACATTGTTATATGATGTCATTATATTCATGGTTCATATGATAAAATTAAGACCAGGAATCACACTAGAGGACATGAGAATAGCCCCATAAAGTTATGTGGGGAAAAATATTGACTCTGTGTTCGAATTTTTCTGCCCTGGCTTAATTCCTCTGCTGTGCCTGTTGAACAAACAAAAGCATCTGGTAATGTTTTGTTTTGTGACAGGTACGGCGGATTGGGGCTGCTAATAAAACAAAGCCACTGTATGTACCTGCTACATATGTGACGGAGGTGCCTATTGCACCCATGCCCTCGCCACAGCGCCTGGCAATGTCCTCATCGCTGAACTCCAACCTCGGGGTATTGCCAAGGGTGTCCCTCAGCCCCAGCCCAACAGAGACCTTTAATGGACGGCATCAAGGTAAAGGCAATGACAGTTTTTGTTAATTACGAATGTAAGAATAACAGTTTCTCAGTCTCTCCTGATTACAGAAGGAAAATGAGTTCAGAATTGTTTGTGTTGAAGGAGTTTTTCTTAATTTTCCCCCTACAGTGCGCAAACCCATTTACCGCTCAATGGGAAATCTCAACTCCAGTAGTGCCTTCCAGGGGCTGGACAACAACACCACCACCACAGGGAGGGGGCACTTCCCCACTCTGCCCCTTTCCGGGTTCACATTTACCAACAACTCTCCCACTTCACTGTCAGGCCGCTTAGTGGTCCCAGGGTCACCCACAACCTCTATGGCCCAAATGACACAGCAGAACCCCAGGGTGGTTCCCATGATCACACGCAGCCAGAGTTCCAGCAACCTGGCAGAAAATCTGGTGGAGAACCCGTATGATGAGGTGGGTGGTAGCTTCAGCAGTCGCACCAACCACAGGGTCCCGAAGAAGTCCTGTAGCCAGTGGGACATGGTGGGGGCCTCCGGCAAGAACAACCATCTGCAGGTAGGAAGAGGCTGAACCAAACTTCACACAGAACTTAAATCACACACTACAGAGTCACAATATGACTTAAATGGAAGTTCTGGTATTTATCAACCAGGGTAATGTTCTCCTGTAGGGGCATTTCAAGAGTCTTAGGGGACCCTTGACAAAAACCATCCAGGATGGGCCTACATCAACCTGAATTGAAGCAAACTAATGGGTCTGGGTGTAGATTTGGAGTTTCCAACCATGGTGTAATGGCAGAAATGACTGCAACTGTGGATTGAAATAAATGCTGAGACATTGCATAAGCTTATCAAAACAATGCTACTGCAAATGCGTGTTGTAATCAAGGTAAAGGCCGACAAAAACGGTTTAACACAATAAATAAAGCTGTAGTTTTTTTTTGTTTGAATCCCGCCAGACGTCAGAGATCACAAGTCGTATTTGATTTCTGTCTGTACTCGACCTCAGTAATCCTCCTAGAGCAGCAATTAAGTTCACATTGTCATGACGTCAGAGCTTCCCCGTATTACATCAGAGGGGATTATACAAGGCACCGTTGGTGAGAGGAATACTCAAATTTATCTGTGTCAGCTGAAGGACGCTCCCTCAGCTGGGTATCCAAACTGTCTCTCCAAGTACTTTAGGGCTTTCCTTCTCCACTTCACGGAGCAGCCGCAAGTGACATGATTTCAATGGAAATGTGTTTTTTTTCACATCCCTCTCTCTCTCATTCTCTCACTGTCCATTTCTATCTGACGTCTCTCTCTCTTTGTGTATTCTCTTTTTTTCAAGCCTTAGATCCCATTAAGTACGATTATTGTAGCCACATTCAGGTCATAACTAACCATTTTTTGTTCAGAAAACACAAAGAGATGCTCTGATTTGCTCTCTCTCTCTCTCTCTCTTTCTTTCTCTCTCCCTACCCCCATATATTTTTGTGAGTTTTTCTAAAGTGCAGCCAAACTGATGGAATCTTTACCTCAAGGGGGTGAAATTTGATTTGAATGTCGGGAGATTAATATGCATCTTTTCTTCCTCCAGAGTTTTGTTCAAACTATTGTTTTCATGGATTTCTGCCCTCAGTGTTTGTGCACTGTTTGAGCAGAAGGTATAGGAACACCTGAGTAGTGAGTGAATCTTCATATAGTCAGCATTGCTCACTCTTACTTGACTTGTGTGGGATGAATTGGTCCAATATTGTGGAGCCATGGCTGCAGGGATTTGTAGCCATTCAGCCGCACATTAAGAGCATTCCCACTGATTTTTTGCAAATAAGGCCTGTTTTGTTTTTTTCCTCCACAACAAATGTCTTGATTATGGGCTTGATTTTTATAGAAAATGAATAGATAAGGTTGAGTATGGACTTAAAGTTTTATTGGAAGAAATTGCATAACTACCCATAAGGGTGTTTGTATACATTTGTGCCAGGAAGCCGTTTCAGGCCCGAATTAAATTCTAATTAGGGCCTCCCTTTTAAAATAAAAATAATTTGTCTCTGTAGCCTTAGTGGCCTTGTATGTGTACTTCAGTTAAAGGCCGTCATCTTGTGTCACCATGTGTCTACATCACCTCGAACAGCCAAACTAGCCAAAGTGTGTTTTGCCACCATAGTTCCCCAATGCACTGAGGAAAGGGAAGGGTTAGCGGAGGAGCGCTCAGTTTATTACAATCTGCAGTCCCACCGTTAAATGTTGCAGTTCTTACACGCTGGTCCTTTTAAAAGACACAACATGGACTGAACAATATACGTGGATTAGTAGAGTGAGTGCTGGGTAGTTGGCACATAAATAAAGCTGCCCTGTTTTGCACATGTCATTCTTCAGTAGCCTCCAAACCACACAAGTAAGTGTGAATACATGATGAATCAGGGTGCTAATAACAATGAGAATACCAAGGTAGAAGAAGAAGAGGAAGAAGTAGAAGAAAAAGAAGAAGAAGAAGGGGTTGATGAGGAAGTGCATAAAAAGGATACGATCAAAGAGTCATTTTATTCTTAGTAAAAAAAAACAATCAAGAGTCCTGGGAAAAGCATCATGGCTAGCATGTGTGTTAAACAAGTAGGGGACTATGTGTTTTATCAAACGGTTGATATGAACATAGGCAATTCAAATTACACATAGTCCTACAGTGTTGCACATGCAAATCCATACACACACACACATCCCCTGAGTTATTATCAACAACAGTGTTGAGTTGCATAACAAGGATCAATCAGCAGCAGGCCAGTCAATCACTTGAATTATAATCTGAGTGGATTTGAACGTTTCCTCTCTTGTAGTTGTTACTTTAGTCCTTTCTCAATGGAGGGAGCACATGCATCTCTGTAAACCCCGTCTTAATCCAAAATCTTAATCTGCACTGAGAGGTGTTGGAATTCATTTGTTTTTTGTTTGCTCAAAGAGCTAGTTGTGTTTGTTTTTGTCTTGTGTTTAGTCAAGTGTATTCATACTGTGAGTGAAAACGTATTTTACTTAATAGATTTACAATATGCCCCCTGTCCCCTGTTTCTCTGTCTACCTACAAGGTCCCAACAGAGTCCTACCTGTCACAACTGTCCTGGCAAGACTCTCCTCTTTACACTGATAACATGCAGCCAGGGAGACAGACGTTGCCAGCAGTTCCACCCTGTCCTGCTCCAGGTCAGCAGCCGCTTCAGCTCAAGGACCTGTGGGAACAGTACTCAGACCCAGCTACAGGAAGATTCTACTATGTCAACACCATCACCAAGGAGAGGTCCTGGAAACCGCCTCGCCGGGCTCGTGGATGCACTGACAACAAGGTACACGCTGCACACAACACGAGGAGTGTTGTTGAACATTTACTCAGCAACCTAACTAAGGTCAGTGACCTACAGCTTCCACCAGAAGACTTAAGACTTTTAGGAAATGTGCTCATTCGCTTCCCTCTGACAGTATTCTGACATCCGTCTGTCATGTACGACCATTAGGTCTAAAAGGAAAGGGAACAAGGGAAAAGGTTCACAGATGTAAAGCAATACTAGCACCTCGACATTAACGCATAATAACACAGATCTTGTTTGTGTGATCTTAACAAAAGTCAAAGTGGGAAAATTACATTCGGCAGTTGTACACCAACTGATGGAGATTTAGAAAAAGCACCAAAACCCACTAATATGTTTATGAGTGTTGCTAGATATGACACCTTTACACAGTCTCGTCATATTTTACAATACAAACATGAGGCAAAGGATGTGACAGCACCTTAAAAGCTGTGGAAAGTAGACAAAATAATTAAAACATTGTATTGCACACTTACAATAGCCTTTTGTTTTTTTTGGCAGGCCACTCCAATGCAAACTCAGACATTACCCAGAGAAACCAGCCAACTGTCACTGACACTTTCAGAAGCTGGCAATAGAACTGTGCATAGGGTAAGGCTGTTGTACAGGGATGGGAAACGTCAGGCTTTTTATAATCCTGTTTGCCAAGTCTGTGAATAGGTTTGTGTTAAGGGTAAACGATTTGGGGAAAATGTCGTATTGAAAATGTTCTTATATGATCAAGCTTGACTTTTTAACTCAAACTTAATTTGTCCCCAGCAGGCGATTTTTAAATGTACAAAAATCAGACAAACATACAATGAAACTGCAGCTTCTTCTTTTTTTAATGAGCATTCATTTTATTCTCCAGAACGGCTGATAAGCTTTAAAGCAATAGTCCATCATTTGTTACTGAAGCAAAAAACTTAAAATAATCCTGTGTCTCTACCCTTGTAATAATCTGATAAACACTACCAATCAAAATGGATCCAGACTGAAGCAGTGACTCCATGTGGACAGTGTGGATCGATTTACTGTGACCCATGGTCATGTTTTAACGTTTTGTGGGCGGAGCTTTGAAGAAAGAGCACACAGGACAGGCCTGGATGTATGTATAGCATTTTCCGATCCCCTCTTTTTTTGGAACTTTATTTATTGATGGCAATCTGGACATGAATGGGATTTTAGCAGAAAACATAAAATGTTTCAAAAAAAAGAAATTACGGACTCCAGCTTTAGGTATTAAATGCAATAATGTGCATCTGGTGTCTGTAAACACAGACATAGGGAAAACACACACCTCTCTTAGCTGTTGTCAGCCTTGTTTGCCCAGATTGCGCAGAGCAGTAAGCGGAGACAAAGTAAAAAGTGGACTATATTACATCATATTGTTTATTGACCAAGTATTGGTCAATAAAGTATTGCCTCTCAAATTGACGTAGATGAGCAGAAGATCTGAAAAACCAAAACATTACAAAACGGCATTAAATATAACTGTAGCTTCCCATCAACCCGTCCCTGACCTTGCTGATACTGTCATCGTTAAAAAAAAAAACTCACACTCTATAATTTATTTCAACTTTTGTGTAAAACCTGATTTTACAAGAGTGGATTTGCCCTTTTTTGAATTGAGGAAGTCCATCTGTTGTGTCACATGTAAAGGTTTTGGGGAATTTATACAACAGACATCACAGACCTGTCCACATATTTATTCAGTGATGCCATCGATGGAGTAAAGTGACAAAAAAAAACAAAAAAACAAAAAACGCTGTATGATCCAGATTGTCAGGGATAAGCATTTTGCATCTCAAGGTTGCGTTGCCTCAGTGTTGCATCAGTGTTTCAAATTTAATGTTGCTCATCAAAAACGCACCAGCGTGATCAAAGCAGTGATGTGCTCTCAAGTCGGTTTGAGGTAAATTCTGTTGACCTACATGTGTCAGTTTTTATACGGTGGAACATGTGTTACCAAACAGGAACTTGAGAACTGGATAGACACATATCTATATATATATATATATTTATAATGCATACTGCATGTCAGGTGTTTGTTACCTAGGTGTTTCAGGTGTTTGTTACCTAGGTGTGTTAACGCGCAAAATGACCCATATCGCTGTTGAATGCATGAACATTTTGAACTTTCAAACTCTACGACATGTTTCACCCTTAACCCTGTTCTTTTGATTTTATTAATGTATACATTTCTACCTCTTTTCTATATTTGAAACTACCACTGCATCAGTATCATAATCAACCAACGTTTATCTTCAACAAAACAATCGGATGATTCCAGTGTTGGTTCCTCTCTGTCTGTGATTTTTTGTTTAACTGTAAGTTGAACAAACGAAGACATTTGACAACATCACAATGGGCTTTTGGAAAATAATTCTTAGATTTAAAAAAACCAAAAAAAAACAACCCAAAAACAATAGTTTGCTCATGTAAAATGTCCATTATGTTAAGACACTTTCTTTCTTCCTTTAGACAAAATATCATCACTTAATAAAATATGATGCACTGTTGAATCCCACTTTACTTGGTTTTCAATATGATAACACACATTGCCCAAGAATTGGGTTCAAACACACAACCTTCTGATCTGGAGTCAGTGTGTGTGTGAGAGAGAGTTTGCAGGTGTGCACAATCGACTGATTGATGCATGTGAGTCCTCAGGTGGATCCTGGGAGTTGATTGTTCCTGCACAGCATGTTGAAGAGGCTGGATGAAACGATGTATCCAGGCTTAGGGGAAAACCCAGGCCTCATTTAATTTGCATTTGAAGTGGCAAAAGCTGCACCTTTCTATCTGCCACTATTTGTACTTCACCGTTAACCATTCTACTTCGCTGTCTCTGCGTACTTCCTCTCTATTTTCTATCAAGCTGTCAACTTCAGCTCTTTGTGTTACGGTGTTCAATCTCACTCAGGTTGTAGGAAGTGGCCTCTGTCCAGTCATAGCTGGTTAGTTATTATAGACAATAAATATACAGAAGAAAAAGTGTCATGACTTTATCAAAATGCTGCTTACTGTTGTAATAACAGTAGAAGAACATGTGCTCTAAATGTGTTGTTGAAAGCCAAGCCCTTTGATATCTTTACATAATGATTATTTTATATCAAAATGTGTCTACTCTTACTCGTTCTTACCTAAAGGACTCGTAACAAAAGCTGTTGGATTATGGACAATGTGTGAGAAAAGGTCTGTTGTAATGGTTGGAGTTGAGCACACCTTCCTGGTTGAGCTGCTGTGCATGAGCGTCACTGCACGAGGTGAAGCAGCTTCTCTCTAGAATGGGGAAGTAGTCGTGGGCTGAAACAAGAGGGAGGGATGAATGGTTTTCACATTTTCACACCGAGAAGTAAAAAGTGTCGTAACGTGAGACGACAGAAGGTTGAGGATTTAAATTTGACAGATAACAGGCGCTCAGGAACAAGACTTGGAGTTTATAACTGGGGGATAAGTTATAATGAGCACCTACGCTGTAAGTTTGCTTTTAGTTTCCTACACAATATCATTTTTAGTAATTTATATTTTCATTCCGTGTTTGATTTCTAGCAGCACGTGTCGAGTGTTCTGTATGTTAACGGAACGGAATATGATTTGTTTGACTTTCATGCTAATACAGTTCACTGTTACTGTTTTGGTTTTTTTTATTGACACTAATTGTCACTGTGATGTTTTCCATAAATGAAAATCATCAAGATTGAGTCAAACAACATACTATGCAGTGAATGTTTCACTCTCACAGAACAACGGCTGCAACTTTCTCTCATCAGCTTCAGTTGAATGCAGACACGTGTGTGTGTGTGTGTGTGTGTGTGAGTGTGGGTCTTTGAGTGTGTACCTCTGTGCGTTGGCGGTGAATCAAAGAGCGTTTCTAGATGTTGGGATTGGAGCACATGCAGGAAAAGGGTAGTTTTGATACTGGTGTGGACGTTAAGCCTGGGCGTCATCGGCAAAATACAACTGAAAAAACTGACAGCATCCTGTTTTTCGTGTGGGTGATGATTGATTTCACTTATAATTGCTGTCATTTTGTGGTTCAGACCATTTGCTCTACAAATGGTGGTGACTGCTAGAGAAGCCCCCAGAGTGAAACAGCGTTAGATTTTTTTGTTCCGGTCTGTTGCGCATGAAATGGAGTAGACTTGTGTTTTAAATGTAAATGAAATATAAATAGTAACTGTTTCACATCTGTGTTTGTCTTCCTGTCTCTCTCTTCTCTCGCTCTCTAGCTGTCACCTGATTTTATTTTTGGAAGCCACCAGAGGAATACCGACTGTGGCTGGCAGATGAAACAGGTAAAATCCTCGTCTTCCTGCTGAACTCTTTCGTTGCCAGAGGGCATCTAATGCACTTCACCTTGACTTTCATCTTGTAAAAAAAAAAAAGAGACTAAATTAAAGAATTTCACCAGCTAGACTTGCATGTTCTGACTACACAGCACGATGCATTTGCTTAACAAAATGGACTGGTTTTGTTTTGCCACCTCGACATCCTTTCATGTGTGTGTTGTTGTTTGCATGACTGACTGTGATGGTAATCCTGCGTGTTTTGTCAGTGCTTAATGATAATCAATGAACTCGGGTCTTTTAGATTTGCGAAAACCGCATATCCACTGTATTACTGCAGAATGTGTTCTAATACTGCCAGCTTTGCTCTTTAGATTCTCAGAGATCAGCATTTATGTATATTAAGGTGGTGAAATAGCAACTCATGGTGTAAAAGAGAAAAAAATAAAGTCTGTTATCCAAGCAGTTTTCAGTGTAACATGTTGCATCACAGCGGGGTGTGGGTGCATTTGGTTTAAAGCCCTTTTAAAGGCCTCATCTTAGCAAAGGAGCAGATTTGGCTCTTAGTGCTAAGCCGCCTTGCATGAGGAGATGGCAAACATTAGGAGGGACATTTAGTCTGATTGTTGAAACTAGGTTACAGGGATTCGTCATGGCTGTTGTTCCAAAAGTTGAAGATGTGTGAATAATGGTGTGTACTTACAATACGTGCATGGGATTGCAGACCTGAAGTGTTTTGCATGTAACGCATGTAATACTGCAGCTGTGCATGTGTGCGTCATTGTGTCTCTGACAATCTGTGCCATCAGCCTTTCCTGTGAAGTGAGGCGAAACAAGATGGACGTTTCATTGAAACCGCAGTGTCTCTCAATCTGCTTATCTGCGCCGTCCTCATGAAGGGCACCGATGCCTGAAGTGCCAGAATGCGTCGGTTCCCATTTGCGCTTCATACAAGTTACATTAAGTTACAACGCTGCACTGCCTGTGTTGTTCTTCCCGAATGAGAAATGAGAAAAATGAAAAATGCTTGCGGTGAAAGTCGCTCTGACAGATTCTGTGATAGCTACGTCTCTGTGATAACTGCTAATGCTGGGACATTGTGTTCTGCCATTGACCAAATGTCAGTAACCATGTGAATCTGAAAGATTTGCAAACTAACAGTTGTTTCCCTGACTCTGGCATTTGTAAACAAGGCTTGATTATTCTAATCTGTCAGAGGAAACGACCATGCAGCCTGTCCAAAACGCAAAAAGAACCAAAAAAAGACACTTCCTGTTGAGTGCTGGCAAGTCACAGATGTCTTTGTTAATTACTGGCTGCACCTGTGTTCGCCCACAGCTGAGGTCAATCAGCCTCAGTGGAGGTTATAAAGGCAGGTTGAAGATTTCCTGCTCACTTGTTTGTCTTGTCACCACAGGGTCAACACTTCCAGTTAACATTCTGTTTTTGAATAATGTTGTGTTGTGGAAATGTGTTCTATCCTTTTTGTTGTTCATCCATCACTTTGTTTTGTTATTTTGTTGTTTTTTGACCAAAAGCCACTCCTAACCGTCAGGTTTTCTCTGGGGGAAATCTAACACACAGTGAAGATTGTATCTTTGTACATTTGACAATATCTCGCTAGAAATAATCGGCATGATGGAGTTTCATGATCTGACCTTTATTTTGCTCTTTATCCTCATTGTTTTCTTGTACTCAGTTTGATTGGGGCAAGAAAATAACACTGAATACATAATATATGGTAAAAACTGTACTGTAAATGTAACGGTTCCTCAATAGTGTCCACGCGACAATTCATCAGCAACCAAATCAACATCAGCTGCCACAGAATTTGAATACCAAGTACAATGACATGGAAGTATGTTGCATTAGATAAATCAGTTTTTTCCCTCTCCCTTGTTTGTCAGTTCCACCTCTGACACCTGACCCAACAATGTAACCCTGACTTTTTAACCCCTGCTAAAGAAAATGCAGCGTGCGGCCTCCTCTGATACCCTCAGCTTGATGACATTCAGCAGTGCAGATGCCCGGTGCCATAACTCTGCCTCCGTGCACGATGCCAAGCAGCCACTCATCCACTCCCAATCTATGATCCTGCCTGAGAATGGCAAGGTACTTACCTCCAGAGCACATAACACAATAGCTGATGAACTGCTGTTTGTACACACACACACACACACAGAGGGGAAACTCTGCACTGCTTCATATTAGGGCTGGGCAATAATTCAATATCAACTAATTTAAAACAGTTTTTACTGTGATAACACTACATATACACTGGCAAATCCACAAAGCTAAGGCTCACTTCCTGTCTTTCAGCTGGTCCAGAAATGTATGGATTACTCCTGTAATGTGACCAACATCATCGTGGAGCCTCCGTCTCCCGAGAGCTCTCCAGACAGTGACGGCTGCACACCAGTGAGACTACGCCTTACACCTTTGCTTTCATGTTGACCTGCACATGTGTGTTAGAGAGACTTTGTTCCCTGCTGTCTGTATATACTGTACTCACCATACCTCCATAGCTTGTATATTGCACCTTAACACCTTAAATGGGGCCATAGCGCAGTGGGAGATTTCAGACCAGCTCTCCTCTCACTATTTTTTTTGGGGGGGAATGATGCAACAGTAAAGTTTAATGGGTTTGCTCAGGATGCAGCGTATTACACCGAGGAAAAGTCTTCTGCTGTACCTTGCAGTTCACACTGAAACTTGTCCTCGCTTACCCTTATCATTAAGTGATAACAAATATTGACACACTATTAATATTGATGCTTCTCCTCAGGAGCTGGAGAAAGCCGGCCTTTTGAACAAGACCAAAATTGCAGAGGGAGGCCGCAAACTAAGGTGAGGCATAACGCCGCTGGCATTAAAGACACAAAAAAAAAAAAAAGGACATTTTTAATCATGTTTCCTGAGCCAAGCACTTACTGAGCAATGCACACGTCTGATGGGTTGCAGAAAAAGCTGGAGTCCGTCCTGGGTCGTGTTGGTAGGGAACAGTCTGGTTTTCTTCAAAGATCCGAAATCACAGACACCTTCCAGCTGGGTAAGAGTTCAGGAGAACACTGTGTTTTATTGGGAAGTAAAGTCATCGCTTAAATGGGTTTTGCTGAAATTATCTCCGGGTTCGTCCTGAAGTCCAAATACATGCAATATGTGGATTAGGTAAATTGGACACATATAAATTGACCATAGGTGTGAATGTGAGAATGAATGGTTGTTTGTCTCGATGTGTGGCCCTATGATGGACTGGCGATCTGTCCCCCCCCCCGCGACCCTCATGTGGAGGATAAAGCGGTAGAGGACTTATGATTGAGTGTTGAATTATTGCATGACTGCTAACACTTGGTATGAGTCCCCTCATAAATGCAGAAGTTGGGTTTTCTGCACAGATGATTTCTCATTGTTTAACAAGAACGCAACATACCCTAGAGCAGATTCTCACCCATCTAAAAGGTTTCACAACAGTTGGATGTATCTGATCACTCGTCTGCTTTACCTCTCCTCGTGGATCCTTGCAGTAAAATGACAAGCACCAGCTGTGTTCCACGGCAGAAAAAAACCCAACTCCCATTTTTTTCAAGCACATATTCACCAATTCAGCAAACTGAATATTGACAATGTTCAAAATATCGGTATTTTATTATCTTTTTTGTACTCGTTTGTCAACAACAGAAACCAGGAAACAGTCGCCCTGAGAGCAGTGTGGATTTAAGAGGCGCACAGCTGCAATGGACCAATGATTTGTCCAGCAAGAAGAATGTCTTCAAGGTAAACAAGTGAAATAAGTAGAAACCCACAAAGATACATTTGAGCTCCCGGTATACTCTCGTTCATTAAGGTTTACTGATATTTAACAGTAATAAGTAGTATTGAGGAATTTTGTTGATCAGGGTTGTGAACTGATGTGTAGATAAAAGTGAAACAGTGTCTTTATCAGAGAAAGGAAGCACAAGTTGGAGGGCTGTGACCTCAGAGAGATAAAGGAAGTAGTAAAAATACATGTGTACATGTGTAATACAAGTGGTGCATTTGGACAAGGACGAAAAAAATCAATTGCGAAATACTGCTCTGTGGCTGAGCGTTCACACGGTTTAATGCATGTTTTCTGGTTTCAGCTGAGGACAGTAACGGGCAACGAGTTCCTGCTGCAGTCAGAGACAGACTCTCTGATAAAGGAGTGGTTTAACACCATTCAGAAAGTCATCGTCAGGCTGGTGAGACACAGAGCTGCTCCTTCTTCTCTACCCCATCATTCAAAACAAAGTAGTAAAAGAAAATGTATGACTTTAGTCAAGATCACAGTCTGGGGATACATAATGAGCGTGGCTATGATTATCAGTGTAAATGTATCATCAGTGTTCAGTGGGTGACATTATGTCATCATTCTAAATGAATAATACAATTCCTAAGTATTTACAGCAATCATGAAATGATCTTTCGCTTCTGTTTTTGCACCAAAATACAGAACTGTCAGTAACTAAAAAACCCCTGATGACATGAAACTAATGTTCCTTGAATACTGAGAAACCAGCTTGAATAATGATTAAAACAGTCAGTGTTATGTATGATGATTGGTGTGACACAGTTTCACTCCTCCTGCCTTTCAGGATCGTGAAAACCCTCTGGACAACGTCCTCCTGTACTCTCTGAGGAGAGCGGGCAGCGTGGAGATGCTGGAGCACAGTGGAGACGAGGAGGACAGGAGAACGTCTCGTAAGTCACCGCCGCGCGACATCACCAGTTTATTCTGACTCTCCTCCTTCACACACGTCCTCCACTCCACACTCCTTTACAGCAGGCTGTCACTCCATCATCATCATCACTGTGACTTTCTTTTGTTCAAACCTCCGTACAGGCCTCACACATCCCTCCATCCTCTCCTCCATTCAGCCCACCTATATTTTCACTCGTCCTCCATGGCAGATATTCTCTCACCTCCGCTATCGACCGGCCCTGCCACTTTTCATCCTCACCACGCTCCCCTCCCACCTGTTCTCCAGCCTCGTCACTGAATGCCCCGCACTGACCTCCTCCTCCTCTTCCTCTTCCTCTTCCTCTTCCTCTTCCTCTTCCTCTTCCTCTTCTTCTTCTTCTCCTCGCTCTTCTTCTTCCACCTTCTCCTCTCCTTCCTCCACAGTCCCTCGCTCATCGTCCAACCTGGAAAACACAGAGAGGAAAAGGGTAAAGAGCCGGCTGAAGAAGCTGATCATGAGGAGACCTCCTCTGCAGGCTCTGCAGGAGAAAGGCCTCATTAAAGGTGAGGTTTCTTTTTATGTTTTTAGGCGTTCATCCTTGTATTTATCATCGCAGTCACTCTGTTTAATGCAAAGAAATCGCTTTCGTTTTCTTCTTCTTTGTCATGTGAATGCTGACTCAGCACAGTTTTTGTTCTTCTGGCATTTATTCATCTTCTTCTTCTTCCGTACATTATTGTTTTCTCATACTTTCAGCTTTTCCTGTCTTGTTCTGGGGGAAATCTTCAAATCTAAAACTCGCTCATCTTTAAAATACTACTACTTAACGGTAATGCGTCACTACCCGGCGATATTGACACCCAGAATGAAATTTGTCTAGTTAATATTACAGCTGTCAACTCTGGACTTGAGTTGTGAAGTTGTAGAGATTTTATAATTTAGTACCATCACAGTTGTGAGAGTAGGCAAGAAACCACCTGTGGTGATGCCTCACCCTGCAGTGAATGTGAATCGATATCCGCCCCCCCCCTGTTTGTCTGTTGAGGAAGGGATTCTCCAAAGATGTTTCCTTGTCTGCCGATTATAGCAATACCATGGCATCTGTTACACAATACATCTAAAAGAGGATTCTTGGTTCAAGTCCTGGTTTGACTGCGATTGGTCTGGTGTGGGGTTTCTCCGGGTATTTCCACCTCCTCCTCCTCTCACAGGTGAATTGGAGACTCTAAATTGACCACAGGTGTGTCTTTGAGTGTGAATGATTTGTGGTCGCTGTATGGTTGCCCAGTTAAGCAGATGATCCAGGTAGTAGCCTGTCTCCTCAGATATCACAAATCAGAAAATCTTTATTGTCATTGTAACCGGTACAATGAAAACATTTAAGTCCAACACTATTCAGTCCAAAAGCAATAGAACAACACTAAGCAAAAAGAAGTGACAATAACATGCAGACTCACAAAGTCTATAAAAATCGACTTACCGGTGGAAGTCTATAAAATAAATATAAAATAAATATAAAAAGAGGGATTTTTATATTTTTATATAAGAGGGAAGTATATACAGAACATTGAACAGCTGCATGTATCTGGTGATATTGCACTGGACCCTTATTTATGACCCAGATGTACAATTACGGCAAATGCCAAATGTCATTGTCAGTTGGCTCTGATGGATTGGATAAATGGATGGAACAATGTGTTCTTTTTTTTTTTTTATGGGTCACTTTAACATCATCAAAGTTGACCACTAAACAGAAAAGCCTGTATAAATGAGTGAAGAAACGCACCACAAACACAGGTCAAGTGAGGTCACTGACATGTTTAGTGTGGAAATAATCTGAATCACATATTATATGTGGCCTTCCCGTATTTAACCCAGTTCAACACCTATGCAGTATTTATATACATATATATGTATGTATGTATGTATATATATATATATATATATATATATATATATAGTACAGTAAATTATCTACATATTGCCCTCACAGTACAGCTAAAGAATTGCACAATTTATGCGAATCAACACGAAAGCATTAGGTGAAAAAAACAGTTAGATTTATATTATTTTCACCAATCTATTTTATGTTTTTCAAGCTTGTTTGAGCTTTTATTCTTTGTCCATATTCCACGAGACACACAGTACTTTGTTTTAAATGGATTTATAACAGAAGACTTTTCCAGCTACTATAAAATGATATTCCTATATTGTCTAATAAACTGCTGTGAGGTGCTTTTTGATTCCATTTTCATCACACCTAAGTTCATTCCAGCCCTTATCAGATTTAATACAGTATGATCGTGCTATACTCTGGAGTAAAAGGTTGCATACAATTATTTTTACCCTATAGAGTATGCAGTACAGGGGTTATGTTTCATCATCACTTGTGAGTCTCCTTTGGGAGCAGAGTCAAACATATAGGTCTGTATATGTCGCTCTAGATTCACTCAATCTTGTCGCTCTTACATTATGTATGTTACCCCAGGAGAAGCGACTTGTGTAACTGTGTGTGTGTTTGTGTTCTCTCTCTCTCTCTCTCTCTCTCCCTCCAGATCAGGTATTTGGTTGTTGTCTGGAGATGCTCTGTAACCGAGAGAAAAGCACCGTCCCTCGTTTCGTCAGACTTTGCACCGAGGCTGTGGAGAGCAGAGGTACAGTCACTGCAGACCGCCGACTCCTGCATGGACACATGAGGAAACGGCTTAAATAGCATTTTGAGTCACTCGATGGCAGCTCTGCGCCGTCTCATCTGCTGTGTTGCATAAATCATCAAAGAGAAGATGTACCTAAAAGGGCTGTGGATTGCAGAAGCAGGTTGACTCAAACGCACAAATAAGAAGTCTTGTGGCAGTTGAGAGGACATTTAGTTATTTGAGAACTGTTGAAAGACAGTAAATAATAATAAATGTTTAATACAGAAAGCAATTAAGTACCTCAAATCTGACATTTTATTCATTTTCAGTTAATTTGGCACTTGAACTAATCCATGAGCTTTACTTAAAATAAGGAACATTTGCACACAAAGCCCAAAGATATTACATTTTCTATCACAAAAGAAGTCAGTAGAGGATAATCAGTATTGTTTGATTAAACATTAGACTATAAACTGGAGTAGTAGCAGTACAGTATGATGCATGAAATGTCACTCTCTCTAAAAGGTGTGTTTTACAAATCTGAAATGAGCGATTATGATAAACTCATAAATCATAATAAAGCTATCTGTGTGTGTGTGTGTGTGTGTGTCGCAGGATTGGAGACTGATGGCATCTACAGAGTATCAGGGAACCTGGCAGTGATTCAGAAACTGCGCTACCTAGTGAACCATGGTGAGGGAGGAGTGTTGAACCTAAACTTAATGTCACGATCAATGCTGATATATTTGTAATCTTAATCCTCTTTTTCAGCCTCTTCAAATGAAATCAAATGACTACTGATGCTGTTTGAATCTTAATATAAGACACATCTCTCATTTTCAAACACACACTGAGTAACTGCTGGTGTTTGCAGAGCGAGCGGTGACTACTGACGGCCGCTACATGTTCCCAGCGGAGTTGGTGCAAGGTAGATTGAGACAGACGAGGACAGCGGTCGCTTTCATGTGTCCATGGCCTGCTTGTTTTGTGCATTATGTGTTGCGCAATGTGAACGCCTCAGTCCAGAAAAAAAAAAAACCCACTCCCACCCGCAGACTGACAGACCTGTGTCACACACACACACACACACACACACACAGATGCAGTGAAACGCTGAAAGTTTGGTGCTTTTGCTACCCTTTGCTTAATGTATGTCTGTCCCTTAGGCTCTTCTGCTTTACGTTTTCTGATGTAATAACACAGAGCAGGTTGTACAGAGGCTCCCACACAGTCCATGGCTGCCATCAAGTGGACAGAAATGGGAGAATCAGGGATCAGCACCTAGAATAAGCTGCTAATATGGTCTAATATGAGCAGGCCGGGATTAAACATTGTGTGCTCTGTACCTGTGAATGTGAGGGTGTGTGAGATATGTAGTGTTTGTGTGTGTGTGTGTGTTCCACACACCACAGCTATCTCCGTCCTGCAGCTACAAGCCTTCATGTTCCGCCTCAGAACTAATGTGAATTTGCACTGTGTTGTGTTCAAGTTCTTCACTAAACGACACCATGACTTGTTTGTTGTCACACATTTGTCTCTCTCTTTTTTTCATATTGCCTCACTTTCGGTTTACTTCTTCTCTGACCCTGACTGTCTCAATGTCTCTCTGCTCCCCTCCTCCTCCTCCTCCACCTCCTCCCCTCCCTCCTCGTCTCTCAGAGGAGAAGCTGAATTTGGGCGATGGCGAGTGGGAGGACATCCATGTCATCACGGGAGCTTTGAAACTTTTCTTTCGCGAGCTTCCCGAGCCTCTGGTGCCCTATGGCTTCTTCACAGACATTGTAGAGACAGCCAGTAAGTGACCAGTTTCAGTCTCTGTCAGATTCCTTCATACCTTCTCCTTTCTCCCTATTTGAGCATCACTCAGTGACACTTGATCAATCTTAGATTTAAAAAAATAAAGAAACATCCTCAGTTATCCCGTCACTGCCTACAAAGCATGTATGAAATGATATATATTTTTAAATTTTCAAAAGAAAAGGATTATAGGATTATAGTCAGGAAAACAACTAAACATATACATACAATTGACAAAGTGACACAGCTGTAATTTATTGAGTGTATTGTCAAATTCAAATGGAACAGTAGTTTCACTGCACAAAAAAAATTTCCCATGTTCCTCGACTCAAAATGCAAATAAAAGTTGACTCCGTTATTTAAAGGATGAGGCTGGTGTATTTCTATTTCTATTTTTATTGTCAACAAATCCCAAGAAAAGAACAAAACCGACAATGTGTTTGTCAGTACTTTTATGACTTCTCTACCCTGCCTGTGGCACTCAGCCCAAACCTTTCCACTCCTACTACAGACATAAATCTCTTTATTTAAAAAAAAAAAAAGGTAAATCCTTAAATTAGTGCAACAGATTTAGTAGGACTTTCATAATTTATATATCAGAAAATTGCATTTTATAGTGATTATTTTGTAGCCATGGGTTTAAAACTCATGATAAAATACATCCCTTACTAAATTGTCTACTTTGATTGAGTTTAGTGTTTAATATTAATATGTGAAGACGAAAAAGCCAGGATCTTACTATTGTTACTACTTGTCTGCATATAATAGTTGTAACGGTTGTTTTTCGTGTGTTTATCTACTTAATGTATTTAATTATCGTATATGTGCCGTACACACAACAACTGAGCCCAAAATTAATTTCCCATTAGGACAATAAAGTATATTATATCATGTAGTATGTGAGGTGTAAGTAACTTCACTAACTAGTTACTTGCTCTTGAAACTTTAATAAATGCGTCTTCTTCCACTCATTTACAACAACAACAACAACAACAACAACAACAAGCCTTGCATTAAACAATTTAAGTTGAAGCACTGTACTGGTTACTTTACACAAGACTGGTTGACATTAAAAATATGTATTATCTGATACGTTCAAACTTTTCTTTGACTTTACTTAAACCACTATGATAAGCCAAAATGTATTTGTGACTTTTACTTATCCTAAAACAGACGATAATCTAGCAAATTGAAATGAAATGACAACCAGAACGAAAAGTTGCACACTAGGGAAAAAAAAAGTTGGAAAAATGTAAATGTAATCTTGACATGAATCCACCATTTCTTATCAGCCTGATTGTTATCTGTGTGTTCTCTGCTTCAAACCACAGTGATGATAGTTTGTAATTGTAAGCTGCTGCTGTATCCACTTATAAACGCCATGTGATATCAGTTAATGGATGTAAATCAAGTGTTGGATGCTGATAAAGCGTGATAAAATGCTAATGATAACAGTATTATGATCCAACATGTCTCTTGCTCTCTGTTGCAGAGATGTCTGACTACATGGACAAAGTGGACCGTTTGAAGTGTCTGGTGCTGAACATGCCTCCTCCAAACCATGATACACTTCTATTCATGTGCCGCCATCTCAGACGGTGAGAGAGGGTGGGATTAAAACCATGTGCAGTAAATATCTGCTATTTTATCTGCCCTGTTGGGTTACATTTAGATCTGATGGTTTCAATGCCATTTCATAACACGGGACTATTCCCTTGGCACGCTGCAGCATGAAAAAGTGAACCAGATGACCGTGTAGCAAAATAAAATGCCCTGCTTTTAACTTTTGTTGTATAATTTGACCACAAGATGGGGTAGTTCCCTTGTTGTTTTCAGTCACTTTCTGTCAGGGATCCTTTGGCTCTGGAAAGCGTGCCAGCACTGTACCAGGATCACACTGTTAAGCTTGGGTCTGTGTGAGATGAAAAGGCTGGAGGAAGATGAATAGTGTACAATGTTCCGCGCGCCAGTTCCTTTTTACAGTACATAAAATGTGTAGTTTTACCGCGTATGGTTTTTCCTTCCACTCCAGGGGTGAGCGTTCGTGTTCTGAGGCTGATGTTTGTGCCAGGGTGTGGTGTGGGCCCCATGAATTTGTCAACTCTGTGTCTTTCTCTCATTTTCTCCCTGCTGTCATTGCTTTCCCCCCCCCCCCAAGTTCTGTTTATCATTTATTTTCTCCCTGCTCAATCACGTCTGTCGCCTCCTCCGTTGCTGGCTTACAACCATTGTTTCCTTACATCCTCTTTATCCTCTTCCCCCTTTTCTCGCTCTACCCTTCCTCTTCCTCTCTTCTTCCTCATCTTTCCATCCCTCGCTCCTTTTTCTTTATCCTTCCCCTTCCCTTCTCGCCCCCCCCCCCCCCCCCCCTCCCGCTCTCCTCCTTGCCTTGAAGGTCCCATGGGAGCCTTGTGGTTCGTCTGCTGGAAGGCATACCAACACCACCGCCGCCACCACTGGAACCTCTCTCTTTTCTCTCTCCTCGCCCTCTCCCTTACTTGCTCCTTTTTTCTCTTCCCTCTGCTCTTTCCCTCTCTCTTTTTCCTCCTCTCTTTTTAATGTGGAAGTTTTGAGCAATTGCTGGCTGCTTCTGTGGCTTGGTGGGAATGGCATTTTTAGAAGAATGCCTCATGCCGTGGCTTTAACCCATTCCTGAATCCCCCCAGATCTCACACACACACACACACACACACACACACACGCTCAAAGACACCAACATAGATTGATACAGGCGGTGGACACCTACGTGCATATATCTGCATTTTAAAAATGCACATAGGCGTGAACATGCATAATCGAGATGTGTGCGTGGAAGATGTTCAAATATTGTCTCTGTCAGTTGCTGTCCTGAGTTTGTAAGGACTATAAAGATGTCACATGCTCACCAGTTAACATCTACTGTATGTGCCTTCAAACCCAAACATTAACTTGAACAAGACTGCCTTAAAGCCTGCGGGAACTTAAAACGTTGACATCATAAAGGCGTTCGCTGTGAACAAATCCTCAAAGTATACGTTTTATATTCAGATTCTGAACGGTATTGCCCCCGCTCTAATTGGGACCACACAGATGTGGATATTGTCATTTGAAACTGTCTTGTATGTAAGACTGGCAGTGCCAGACAATTCTCCACAGACAAATGCAGCGTCAAAAACATGCAAAACTTAAGTCACTCTGTAGACACCGAAGTCAATGAGCGCCAGATTGACACAAGCCCTGTATAGATTGATCAAAGAGCAGCCACGGTGTCTCTTTCTGGACCATCTGTGTCAGTGTCACTTTGCATAAAGGGAGATCCGCTAGAGCGGCATTGTTTTAAACTATGGCTTGTGTTGTCGATGCCGTGCTGCTGCTTTGATTCCTTCATTCTAGAGGTGAAAAGAATCACTTCCTGTGTGTAGTGCAGGAATGTTGCCAGGTGACATGGGGACAAAACATCACGTCGCGGAGCTGATCAGCATTGTGTGTGAACTCACTTGACAGTGGCTTGAATGTAACAGTTTCTATTTAAAATGTTCACACTAGAGTTTAACTTTCACCTTAGAGAATCACTGTATGATATTTCTTTGGGTTTTTACATAACGCTTGTGGTGATTCTTAAATTTTCGGTCAAATTTGTGTTTTTAGTTCATAAAAGTGAACTGTTTAAAAGAGCCTGACAGGTATTATCATGCATTGGTCTTGGTCTTTGACTGAATGGTCTGTATTTCTAGCGCTTTTCTAGTCTTGATGACCACTCAAAGCTGCTTTACACTACAGTTTTTTGCCATTCACTCATTCACACCCATTCACTCACGCTTTCATCAGCATGTAGGCGAACCTTCTAGTTGAAAGACTCTACTCACAACACTAGGTTGTACATCAGTGTAGGAAAATGGACTTTTCACCTATCGTCCAGGAGGATTCTTCCGTTCTGATTGACGGGGGTGAAGTTCCAGGTGTTAAAAGAGAGTCGTTGATGTTAAACACACAGGTTGTTGACCCCCTGACCGACTTGTGGGGTGTGAATGTGCTGTTGATACCTTCTGAGTCATTGGAAGTCACATGAGAGTTGTAGAGCTGCTGTTGTATGAGTCAGTGAGATCACATGGTTCGTGGACTGGCTGGGGAGAGAACCTCGGAACGACATGTAATGTCATTGTCTCGGTGGAATGATCGCCAAAAAGTATTAGACTTCGCTGTTTAAATGTTTAAAGCTTATTTTATACCTATGTATTGCTGTTCAGATTTTTCACTCAAAACCACAAATATTAACCTTGGAGTGTCAGAGTATCAAGTTATTGGGATTTATCACTTTCTGTGCAAGTTTTCATGGCAGTCCAGCCTGTAGCTCGTGCTCAAGTTGTAGGTGTCATTAAAATGGTGTGTTCTCTTCTCTTTCGTTCCTCACAGAGTGTTGGAACATTCAGATTCCAACAGAATGACCACACAGAACATTGGCATTGTGTTCGGGCCGACCCTGATGCGCCCAGAGCAGGACAACGGCAACATGGCGGTGAATATGGTTTACCAGAACCAGGCAGTGGAGCTCATCCTCAGCGAATTTGACCACATCTTTGGAACGAGAGGCCCCTCTTGATCTTTCTGGACATGGTTTTTTTTGGGGGTGGAGGGGGGGTTGGGTTGGGTGGGGGGGGGGGGGGGGTTCAAAAGGCACCTCCAGATCAGACAAAAGCACAAGTAGTGCAGCGTTTGTCCTCTTTGCCTGTTGACTCATATGGTGTAAAATGGATCTCACATCAAAAGATAATTATGGGGTAAAAAGAACCAGGACAGAAAGCTGCTAATCATGACATCTGGCCTCCATATAAAGCCATGTGAAAACAATAATAGTAAAACAAGCCAACTTTAGCTGCAGTACTTGTGCCTTTTGACTGCAAATGTGGATCCCAGCCCCGGTGTTCTTTACTGCGTGAACAGATGCCTCCTTGTCACTTTTCCTTCATGTTTCAGACTTGATCATGATAAATGAAAAGCCATAAAAGTGATGGATGTCCTCCAGCCTGTTCGTCTAGTTTTGTATCGATCGGTTATTAATCAAAGAATGTGCGAGGAGGATGTTTTTGAAAACACGGCACTGAAACAAGACTTTGCAGAACCATCTCACTGTGAAAACTGCAGCACCTCTAGCAGGAAGGGTAGATGGATTCCACCCACTGTGCATTGTGCAGATGAGCAGAGGGCAAGCTGGGCACGTTGTTCCCACATCACTGAAGTCATGCAGTGTTTAGATGAAGAGTTTTCAGGCTGTGTTTGAAAACTCCTCATGGATGTGGGTGAATGTGCCAACATGACAGCAAATGTTCCTTTGTACCAAATAGTATAGAGTATTGTTATTATGTGTTTGAACCTTCGGTTTCCTTTATTGTACACTTTTTGGACATGCCTCCTATTTTGAACTCCTCATATTAGATTAAAATGACAACGCTGTAAATATGTGACATCATGTGTTTGTCAAACCTGTAGCACTTTGGATGCAGTGTGTAACCTCAACATATAATATGTATATATAAGAAGCCAAATTCTAACTGCTGTCAAAAATATTACTTGGACCTGATTGTTAGCTCTCCTGCAATAAAAGTGAGACCAAAAAAAAGGAAAATGATTGGATGTGTTTTGTTATATTTGGTCTGCATGTGTCTGTCAGGTTGTTTGTACCAAGCGATGGGTTGCATGAGAGATAATATAAGAGTGTGGAGGTATGTGGGCGTCTCGGAGACTTGGCGGTTAGAGGCATCCCCTGTGATTGGTGCATATGCTGCTTTTAATAACAGAACAAAAGAGGAACTGGAAATGCATATGTTTTAAAAATGTGGATTTTCCCCAAAACCTTCTCACTCTCTCACTCTGTGGCTTTGGTAATTTTATATTGACTGTGGGTTTGGCAAAAGACAAAAAAGAGCCGAAAAGAGGCACAGGGGTGGTGGAGGGGGGTTAGGGGGGCGGGGGGACCCTCTAAGATGTTTATAAAGGTTTCATTAGATGTATTTATTCAATCATGTACAAGTCACGTGAGCATGCGAGGTAGATCTAATAGGAACTACTTTGGTGTCCGTAACTTCAGGTTAGTGTCGCTAAATTATCAACTTAAAATCACAACTACAGTTGTTTAGTTGAGCAGATCAAAGCACAGAGATAAATGTATACAAAGTTCATCTCTGAGTCATTAATGTAGTTTCTGTGATTCCTGTTTTTGACCCCAGCCCTCCTCAAATCACACTGAATATTTTCAACCTAGTTCAAAATTACTCCAAAAGTACTTCTGCTGCGTGCTTTGTTCTTTCCACTAACTTTGACTGTGAGGAGATATTACATGAATAAAACCCCAGTGGGAGGGGGGGGGGGGGGGGGGGGGGGGCGAGAAGAAAAACCTGCTATAGACTCAACTGCTCTGTGATGTGTTTAATCTCACTTGTGTGCGATGGTGCTGATCACTGCCTCAAATTAAAATCAGTCCCTACATAAGAGACACAATCAAACACCACAGTCCTCTCATCAGCCCGTTGCCAGAGAAAGTGGGCCGCTCTTATTTCTAGTGCTGCTCTTAATTTTCCCTTTTCCAGCCTTGTCTGTCTTTCTCTGACTTGTTTCTCAACCTTTAGTAATGTGACGGTATGTCATGATAGCACTGTCGCCACTTTCTGATACATTTAAAACAACACAAAAATCCTCAATGTCCCTCGTGCCAATGAAAGCAGAAGCGCTGCCAACTTTCGGAGACATTTGGTCTCAACTATAGACATTATTATTAATGTAATATAATTATTAGACCACTGAAACATCCTGACACCCCTCCCAAAACATTAATAGAAATAAAAGAATAACCATCTCTCTAAAATGATTAGATTTGAATGAATCTGAATACTTTATTCTTGCAAAAAAAGACTGCTCTTTGTTGTTTAATATCAAAGAATGAAAGTGTAAAATTAAGTTAAGACCAATGATGTGTATAAGAATCAGTGTCTTGCAGTTAAATTGCAATAATACAACCGTCGTCCTTACTTTTCTTTATAAAGGTTACAAGAAAAGTCGTCGTGTTGCTCTGGTTGAGGAACAAACCAGTGAAACATAAATTTAACTGCGTTATTTGTTCAGCCTGTTGTTGTTGCTTGTAATCGAAACCTAAAAAAATGCTCTGACAACCTGTTGCTCATGAGAAGGGCCCCCGTCGCTTGTTGCACGTAATACTGATGCTGCTGTCTGAGTAAATGGAGGCACTTCTCGCCTAAATGTCATATTACTCATGGCCATCGTGAGTCCACGAGGAGTACAGTATCTATCGTATGCCATGGCATGGTTTTTGTCAGTGTTGTGGGGTTTTGCTGATTGTTTAGTCAACCTACTGATGACCTACACTCCAGTTTGTCAGATATCAGCAAAAGCTTGTCAAAGCGCTGACTGTCCCCAGCCACAGGCACAGAGCAGACACCTCTGATGAATCATCATGCAAATAGATCATGAGTGGTGATGGGAACAGTTTACTGTGATGGGAAACCGAGTGGCCCACGGGCACAGCTGAGCTTCGGAGGGGTTATGGTCTGTATTTACACTGAAAAACAAAAAAAAGTGGCATTGTATCATCAAAGGGTGACAGCTGTGTTAAGTTTAAGCCCCCCTCTGATTTTATATAACTTAAAAAAGGCAGTAATAATAATTCAATGAACAAGTTCTTTTGAAATCTTTGTCTTGCACACTGCACGTTCTATTTTTAGTCGGGGGTTATAAATGACAACATTAGTGAAGGAAATTGGAGGAATCAATGAAATGCAAGACTCCAGAGTCAAATGTGTACAATTTTATTACAAATATCCACGAACATGCAAAATAAAAATGTGTATAAAAAAAAACAGGGAATGCAAAAAGTTGCATTTGTGCCCAACAGAAAAAATAATAATAATAAAAAATACTGCTCAACATTAAAAGTGTACAGACTCTGAGTGAAGTAAACAATTTAAAAAAACAACAACAGAATAACAGGTAAGGAAATATGCAAGAGTAGGGTGGCAGTTGGGTGTCACATATGCATATCTTTAGTGATAAACACACACACACACACAGTGACTTTGATACCCACGTGCATGAAAACTTAGTCACACCTCATGCACCACCATCTTATCTCGTCGAACCAAGGCCTCGTCAGATTACTCACAGTGTCGGCACATCTGAGGCACTTTTCACGTTGACTACACCTCAGTCGGAAAGAGGAAGTAGGGAGGTTAAAAAAGTGACGATCATGTCCTGAGTCTTGACCGACTTGCCACACCTCAACAGCCTGACTGTGTGACACTTTTTTTATTCTTCCAGAAGTGTGAAGATAGGCTGTGGCACATGCACATTATTACAAAAAAAAAAGAATAACAGACATTTATGGCATTAAATGAAATAGAGCAGCTCCATGTAAATGATACACAAATAGTGAGACACGAGACAAAAAAAGAAAAAACCCCAGAGACTGACTTCATCTTTTGCCCGTTTTTAACGTTCCACGTAGAAATGCAGAGATGACTCTTTCAAACGTGCAATTAAATAGGTGCAGTTCACTCTTTAGTTAAAAAAAATAAATAAATATATGCCTTCCGTTTCTCCCCCCCCCCTCCGCCCCCCGTCTTTGCACACTGGATAGATTGCTGATTAATTAAAGCCACTGAGCACCGTTTACCCCTGAAGAGATGAGTTGGTTTTTACCTTATGTTTTCACAGCATTAATGGTTACAGAAACTTCTACTGTTCATCCAAGCACGTATTTGCCTTGGGGAGAAAAAGTAAAAAAATACTGTACATGTGTGTTTTAACTGACAATGATTGGTAATTCTTAAAATGGAGGTAAAGATTTTGTGACAAAACTGACCGTAGACACACCAAGATATTAAGAAAGTGAATTCTCTTGGACTTCTTAGAAGGAATAAATACTAGGCATCAGGTTCTGTTGTTAAGTCTGCATCTGTAGCCTTTAAGAACCGTATGGCCTTCATGGTATTTACAATAACAGTCCGTCCTGCGATCAATCAATTCCTACTGAGCCTGTTTTCTGAAAAACCACCCACTGGGATGCATCTCCATGTGAGCAGTCATATCGTTCCAAACTAAGTAAATTAAAACACACACTCTCACACACACACACACACACACACGCACACAAGCTTCTGGTTTAGCGGCTGTCAGCAGCAGTAAGCATATAAAAAGTAAGATTTCTACAATATCACATCTGGACGTGTGACCTTACGGAAGTCAACGCAAACAAAAAAGAAAAGAAAAACAATATATAAAAAACACTGTAGGCACATGAAGTACATTTTGCATTTTTTTATCCTGCATGGTCACATACATATTGTTTGGCTTGATCCACTTTAAGGCCCATTCTTTGGCAGATTTGTGCATTTTTCATGTGGTTAAAAAAGTTGAAAAGTAAAATCAGTGAAGCTATTATATATACAGTATATATACAAAAAAAGATTTAAAAAAAAGAAGTATCAAAAGTCTTTTATATGTACAGTATATGCATTGCATTGGCTTGTTAAGGTCACCTTAGGTTTTTATATTGGGTAAATGTGTAACATCCGGGCTTGGTTCATATTTGTCTACATTTCCACTCTGCTCCTCAGTGCCTTTGTCCCACATGTCGCCGTCGACATCGTCAACTTGGTTTCCCACATCGCAAGTGTCTCTCTCCCTTGTTGGCGAACCATGAACGGTGAAATCTTCTAACAGCTCCCCTGACAAATCCTCATTTGCCTCTTCCACGTGACCATCGCCAACTCCTGCCTCTTTACCTTCCTCCTCCTCCTCCTCCTCCTCCTCCTCCTCTTTGAATCCCTCCGTAGCTCCATCCAGACTGGAGTCACTGAGGAATAAATGAGGAGTTTGGGCGTCCTCCACAGACAGAGGGGCCTCGTCAGCCAGCCGGCCCGCGAGAACACCGTCCGCTCGAGGGGTGAAAGGCATCTCCTCGTGTTCCTGGTCTGGATCCTGGTCTTTGCTGCAGTAAGCGTAGCGGTGGTTCATGTGCTGCGAGTACGAGCCGGAGTGAGAGAAGCGCTTGCCGCATTTGTCACATTGGTAGGGTTTCTCTCCGGAGTGCAGCCGGCTGTGCTCGATCAGATGGTGCTTATGCTTAAAGGCCTTGTTGCAGATTTTGCACTCATGGGGACGTTTGCCTGTAATGAAGACGGATAAATGACTTTTAATATCTAATATTCTGTACTACGCACACAAAATCCTCTTCAAACGTATCTTTTTTTGTCAATATCTTTGAGAAACATGCTCAGTCGGGTAAAACCAGCAGAAAAACAGCCAACCTGGTTCTGGTAACAAAATCTGTTGACTAGCACTTCACCTTACATTTACCAGTTGTACTCATCGTATCTTCTATTTCTCAGCAAAATAAGAATATACCTAAAAATGGCTCACTCATTCTTTAAACATTCATAAGAAAATGTGGAAAAACCACAGGATTGGCACATCGTTCACATGTTTTTGTAGACTGCAGTGCACAGACAGTGTAAATGGTGATTATATGTACAGACCTGTGTGCTCATATTTATGTCGAAGCAGCGAGCTACTCTTCTGGAAGGTTTTTTCGCAAATGTCACAAGCGTACATCCCCTCATCCGTCTTCTTCAGCCTCTTCCTCCCTGGCCCACCCTCTCCCTCCAGACTTTCATCCATTAGCGAGAGGTATTCCAAAGCTCCTCGGCTTAATACGTCGCCCTGTAAAGAAAGCATTAAAATGACCACTGTATATAATACATGCTTAATTTTGAGTAATTACAGTGTAACTTATGTGAGCCTTAAATTTCTTGTCTTGTCTTACCATCAGAGCTTGTCTTTCATGGTGGATCTTCTTCAGTGTGGCCTCTGCGTCTGCCTCCATCATGTAAGTCAAAGGGGAGAGAAATCCAGAGCTATTAGCTGGCTGGCTGAAGGGAATCGATGCAGTGGCATCATGTCCTGAAAGCCCTAAACCAGACTGGTTGATGATAGGAAAACCATTGTACAGGGATCCTGGAAACATGGGAGCTCTGGCCC
Organism: Solea solea; assembly: GCF_958295425.1. Taxonomy (NCBI): domain Eukaryota; kingdom Metazoa; phylum Chordata; class Actinopteri; order Pleuronectiformes; family Soleidae; genus Solea; species Solea solea. The sequence goes on from NC_081139.1 coordinate 6,467,292, forward strand.
CACTGTAGACCGGATGGTGGTGAAAGGGTAGATGTGACGTGGGACTTAAGTTGGACATGAGTCTCTTTAGCTGCTGGCTCCCAAACTCTCTCTTGTCACCTCTGGACGAGCTGCCATTGACAGTTTTGTTCTTCCGTTCATGGTCTGAGAGCTGCTTGGGCAGGGAGAGGTCCAGAGGTTCATTCTGTGCAGACCAAGAGCTGCCGGTCTGGTTCTGAGGTGAGGAGATTTCAGGAGGACAGCTGGTCAGGTCGAGGCAGACAGGAGAGCTGAATCCAGAGGAGGGAACTCTTCTTCTGGCTCTGGGTGATGACAGATCTGGAGAGTGGATGATCGATTGGCTCGGGCTTACCTTCTCCTGGCTGGACCAATATGCACGCGAGGACAGGACGTCCTGGCGAGGCTGCGGCGGTGGGGAGTGCATTGCCACCAAAAGCTGCTGTGTGACAGAATGCCAGCTGGGCTTGTGCAGCGGCGACTTGTTTCCAGAGAGGCCGTTGATTACCTCACACGGTTTGCTGTTCTCTGGGTGAAGATCAGGTCGGGGTAAGAATACAGGTGGCGAGGAGGGGTCTTTGCCGCGAAGACCCTCAGGCATCTCCACTGCCTCGCGGTTCATCTTACAGAGGTAGCGCTCATGCTGAAGCAGCACTGCCACATTCGGGAAAAGCTGTGAGCACCAGCGACACGTCACCCCGAGCACACCTCTCTCCCCTTCACCCGACTCTCTCCTTCTTTCAGGCGACAGTTTCTTCTCGGGCCCTCCGTTGTGAATGAGCCGTTTTTCCTCTGCTACGGCTCCACCTCTTTCCATGTCCTCCTCTTTTTTCACCTCCCTGTGCAGCATCTCCTGCAGCATCTGCTCAAACTTGGTGCCAGAGTAAGGATAAGGTAGCAGGTTGGTCTCTTTCAGGATACTGGCCCTCAGAGAAAGCTCTGCCGAGGGGTCCCAGAGCTGAGCCAGATCCAACGCTTTGGGAAAGCCAGTGGGGTTCTGGTTGCTATCCTGCAACAAAAGCTGATGAGGATCCTCTGGTGCTCTGCCCAGGGATCTGGAATTATCTTGATTCTGTGAAGACAAAGGCGAGTCCTTGTCATTACTGATCCTCCCTCTGCCTGCAGAGGGAGATGGGAGAAATGAGTGGTGGTAGGGGCTTTGGCTATGTCCATTAAATGCCCCACTGGCTCCTCCTGGATTTCCCCCTCCATTGCCTCCACCACTGTGGCACTTTTTGCTGCTCAAGTGGGAGCTGTAAGAGCCGGAATGAGAGAAGCGTTTTTTGCAGTTGGAGCACTCGTACGGCTTCTCACCTGAAGGATAAAACGAGGAGGAATTAGTCCACAGATACAAAGACTGAAAATATCTTATCCTAGGGTGTGATCATTCGCCATGATTCTTTTTTACTATCATAAAAAATATTATTTTAAACTTGTTTTCTGTCAACACATAAACTTGTGTGTAATTTCCTACTGTACAACTGACACGCTAAGTAAAGGTTAGTGATACAATGGAGAAACAATAGCAAATTAATGGGTGAGTACAATTGTTTTGATGTTGCTCTGCCTCACCGCTGTGGATGCGGAGATGCTCTTTGAGGTGGTGTTTGTACTTGAAGGCTTTCCCACACTGGAGACATTTGAACTTCCTGGTTTCCATGCCTTGATCCAGCGTGATGGGACTCTAGAAATGACAGGAACTTGTTACTAGTTTTATCCTTTCGGAGGGCAAAGTCGGGGTTTGTGGAAGTATGATTTCAACGTTATTTATTCTAAACACCAATTACAAACACATACGTTGTTTGACTTAACATGCTCTGACATGTTTGCTCTTATGCCAGTTGCTAAAGTGTATGCTCCTCTGCCTCACCTTGTCCTGCATCTGATTGTGAAGTGCCAGGTGCTGCTCCATCTGTGCCCTAAGGGGGGCAGTGTATCCACAGAGTGGACAGACCATGTGGCCCCCCTCCCTCTCTTGACAGTACTTTATGTGCTCCCTCAGAGTGGCTCCTCGCTGAAACATCCTGTGGCAGAACGGACAAACCTGCTGGTTCCTTCCTGCATCTGAAACCCAGACACAATTGAAATACTGTAGACCACATAAATCGTGCCGTATCCACCCATGTTCTAAACTGCAGGGGGGCTGAAGCCTATACCAGTGGACAGGTCAACAGCTGGTTTTACTATTTTACATGTACCTTATAGATAGTTAAATACAATGATTACCTTTTTAAAAAAATAAAACATTTCAAACTCAACATACCTGCGCCCTCAGGTGAGCAGTGCTGAGCTCCCGGTGACCAGATGGCAGGCGGGAGGTCATCGTGTTTGCTGCCCTGGTGATACACAGCTGCTGTGCCGTTGTGGTTCAGATGGTCCAAGAGACTGGCAGAGGTAGAAGCCTTCTTGAGCTGGGCCAAAAATTCATAATGAGCCAGGTCCTCCAAGGCATTCTGGGAGTCTGAGTTCTTACCTGGGTCGCAGATAGAAAAAAGACACAGAGGAAGTGAAACGTCTGCAGAAGTGCAAAGTGTTTGTGTTCTACCAGCGACGCGGGCTACATGTAAAACAGTTGAGGTGTGTCTGGCTTGATATGCAGACAAATATTATTACAACAATACACTTTTCTCTAATATGTAAAGAGGAGAACGTGTCACTAATATCCAAATCCTGACCAAAATGCAATGACCACAATACAGACAACAACTGAAGAACACACAGTCTTATTCTGAGTCTATGATCTATTATTGATTTGAGACGTTTTGTTAGGTCTGGGTTATTAAAAAGCCTTCTCACAATTAAACTGATACACAACAGTGTGGTCGAGCCATTGCTGCCATTCTACTTTTTAATGGCGTGTAGCTGTGTGTGTACGTTCACATGGTCGCGAGTGGGAATAAATTGTGAAGTGACACCGCGCAACTGAATCTAATAGGACCAAATTGTTTACTGAAAGATAAAACAATAAATCCAGGGAGCTGGTTGTTAGGAATTCGTCCTCAGTTGAGCCTGTGAGTGCAGTGACAGGCAGGCCAAGAGAGAAAACCACAGATGTACTCAATGTGAAGGAGAGAGGGTGTCTCCTATCTCAAGCCAGTCAACTTTACTTACAGTGACTTTGAGGAAGATTTTTCAAATGTTTGCAGATGCTGGCATATTTTGAGCTGTTTTTTTATGTGGTGAAGGGACGAGCCTGTGTGGTTAAGTGTTGTAAAAACTCAGCTTCGCCTTCATCAGGCAAGGCCAAATCACACGAGGCGAGGAGCTAAGTGATTGTTAGTAGGCAAGCCGCGCAACGCCTTTGATCTCCCCTAAATAAAAGGGAAAGCCTCGCGTCGCACAGTGCTGATTTCAGTACCGTAACGTCACCTCTTTGATGCATGGAAATATTGTGACATTGTGTGGGATGAGTTCTTTTGTCATGCTTTCAGAAGGCTGCCTTTTCAAAGAGTCGAGTGAAAAAAGGGAACTGCTTTCAGGGAAGCCATGGTTTCATGAGGAGCAGATATGAAGGTGTATCTAGAGGGCTTTGCGAAGCATCTTGAGACTGGAGGTCTCTTGCATCAGAAAAACACTGAGGATGTTTACACTTAACATAGTGTCCTACGCAGCAGTCTCATGCAGTATACACTACATTTTTACAGACTTGGCCAGGCCTTAATTCTTCAGAAACTGAAGCAGAAAACATACATTTTACATGTTATTCTGTAACAAGGCAGCACTATACTTTAGTTCATAACTTACAGTACATCCTCAGTGGATCATGGTCTCCTTCCCTGTCACTGGTGGATGCAGTAATGGTGTCCTCGGCAGCCTCAGCCTCTGGCTCCACCTGCACCCAGTAGTTCCTGCTGCTGGGGCTGAGGCTGTGTGGCTGCGTGGAGCGGGCAGGACTGCTGGCCTCCTCCGTCCCCTCGCTGGGTGTCAGGCTCGTCTTGTCCAGGCTCTCCTGGCATTCCTGGGGCTCCAGGCTCCACAGACCCACCTCATCCTCCCCTTCAGATCCCAGTGAAGTCACTTGTTCAGCATCCACTGTGAGGTGGAAAGTGAAAACATCAGAGATCACGACTAACTGCTATGCATAGGGGTGCATCATTTAGCAGTGCTAAATTGTACTTTAAAAATCAAATATCATCAACATGTGTCTTTAATCTATGTGAAATGATATGCCTTTATTTTATGGTTGCATCCAAAATAATACATTTAAAAAAAAAACAAAAAAAAAACATGATTCATAATGTAATAGACATGTTTCTTGTTAATTCAGATGATATTTGGTTATTTGAGCTTTGGATTGTGGCCCGTGGAAACCAGAGACGAGTTAAAAAATGTAAGGAACTGAAACCAAATTGGGGGAAAACACAACCAGATATTCAAAAATGTTTAGTACATTTAGAGCTCTTATGTTTAAATGACTTTGTTGAGAGGAATGCAAGTGTCTCCGGGTGATATTCTTCACTGTGTTTGTGTCATTGAAATATTTCATGTGGCTTTGTGTGGGTTGAGGCGTAGATAATGATCATCGCTCAGCATGCATTGCAACATACACCATATACATTTGACCAAGCAGTCTCAGCAAGATAAAATGTATTTTCTAAGTATGTGTGATTACTTTTAAGGAGAAGGTTTTACTCCTTAAAAGCCTTTAATTTGTAAACTTAAAAAAAAAAAAATAATAATAATTCTATACTGTATATTGTATATTATTCGATAATCATTTAATACAAAAAATACATGTATTAAATTAAGTGAAAATGATCTGCAGTCTGTAAAAGTGGCATTGTTCTGATTAAAATTCAGTCCAGTAAAATACAGCTTATTTAAATGTCATCGTAAATCACTGTAATTTATGTTTTTTTTTACTTTGAGCTAAAAATTTCTCCTCCTCAGCGACATCTGAAGAAGGGAAATCTTTTTTCTTTTTTTTTGTAATGCTAAGCCTTGTATTTTCAGCACATGTGTGATATGTGACATGACAATGTGGCTAGAGACTGTGGGTAGGGAAGGGATGAAGTAAGATAAATAACCTATTGTAATTTAAAAGTTTACCCTCAGTGTCCAGGCTGCAAGAAAAGAAGAAGAAGAAAAAAATATTTTTTTCCCATGGTGAAGAAAATAAATGACAATTACAAACACATGCCTAGGATTTAAGCTGTAGTCTCTTATTTCCAAGCTTTCTTTGAGGGTTCTGTGTTTTCCTCTCACTGATTAGTAATATCTAATCACAACCAAATAATGACTATTTAAGAACACAAATAGATCTCCTTGCCAGTGCGTTTGAAATGTATCGTCAGAGAAAGTCAAGCTGTTTTTTGAGGGGGAGAGCATGTCGCGTGCCAACACGCTCGCGGCCAAGTCGACCCTTTGCATCGTGAAAAACAGGGTTTCTGATCCACGTTTGTTGACGGACGCGATATAACGTCGACATGCTTTTTAAAAAAAAGAATTAGGTTTAATAGAATTTTCTTATTTGGCTTTCACACAACTGAGGGAGGGAAAATTAACTTTCACAGCTCATTAAATTTCACAAAACATAAACAAAGTTAAAGTGTCAAAACAACACCAAAAAAAAGGATAAAAATCTCCATTTGAGCCGTATTGACTACACCCATACTGGCTGATGGGCAACACAAACACACACACACACACACACACACACACAGACACGTGAATACAACCACAGCTCACAGTCATAAAAGCCTGTCACTCAACTCTGTGACATTTAAATGTACTTGTCTGTAGACTGGAGGACAGCGATAAAACATCCACAGTCACTCTGCTACTAAAAGAGCAAAAAAAGGGTCTGCAGAGGGGGCGCCCCACAATCACAAACACATAAGTCACTTGTAAATAGTCAGCATGTTTGTGCACATATTCCTCAGATGAGTATATGTCGATATAACACCTACACATGTATCTGTTTGCATCAGCAAATGCTGTGTCCTGCCCCAGCCTCGTATGCTTATGAATGGGCAGGAATGACTTATGAAGCTGTAGCTGAAGGTCCATGTATCAGTAATGCAGGAGATTTGTGGGACGATAGGCCAAGCGGCTCGGCCCTAAAGGAGAGAAATCTGGTCCAGATTAGCATCAAATTGGCTCTAATCTTCTCTCGCATGACAGTGAGTGACACTGAGTCTATATGTCCTGTCATTAAAGCGGCACTGAGCAGGCATGGCTTTCATTATCAGGCCTGTTGATTTATTTATTTGGATGGCGTTTGCATCCTCCTTTGTTTTTCACTTGCATTGGAGCAGCTAAATCTATGCAGGAGGTTTTTAGGGGGAACGCCTGCCAGTATAAAGATCGCGTGCTGAGGTATAAATGAGTGAGACTGACACTTTTCATGCGATGTGTTTTCAGAATGTGTAATTTGATTAATAAGCCAAACACGGCTCGTCTGAGGAGAAGTCAACACACTCGCTGCTGGTGCTGCATGCAGTGTTGTGTGCGTGGGAAGAACGTGAGTCATATCCAGAGAGCGCTAACAGAACTGTGCTGCATCATGCTTGACAATGGTGATCGCTCAGTCGTCTGGGGACTGTTTCTGATGGTTTGACAACACTGTGTTCAGATCACACACACACACACACACACACACACTCACTCGACTGCTTTTTTCCCCGTCTGATGCTCTCTCCCTCTCGCTGACAGAGACTGAACGAAAAGATTGACGGTCTGCCTGCCAGAAACATGTCTTCTTTTTTTCAGCGCAGACACAGAACATCTAAGACAAGTCAGAAAAGCTGAATTTGACTTGCTTACTCTCGGCGCCTACGTTGTGATCCATCTTGAATCTGATCTGAGGCCTAAAAAAAAAAATGGCAGATAGTGCCTGCCTGAATAAATTCATAAGCACACATGTTAGTGACACTTTTAAACAACCACATTAACATACAAGCCACAGAAAAAAAAAAGAGGAAAAATAAAATCCTCTCAGCATTTTGTTTTGCTCACAGCAGCAGAGAGAAAGTTAAACTCCTGTCCAGTCTAAAGCAAGGGGGGGGGGGGGTCTACTGTACAGCAGAACACTGCCGTTTATTTTACAATGCACATATGTCATCTGGTATTGACTTAGTGATTATGTGGCTAAATAGTAAACACACAGTAATTACCTTGAAATTACCTTGTTTGTTTCGTTTGGTTTTAAATGGCAACAAACAAGCCAGGCCCAATTTCCCACACGATGAATTTATTACCATTCGGCTGATTTATTTACACACTCATAATTGTCCATTTAAGGCCAGAGTGGTGATGGTCGTGCAACACAGCGTCGGTGGCGTTTGATAGATTTATTTCTTTCTCACGTTGAACGGCAACAACAGAATATACGTGACTTTTCTTTAATGCACATGTGTTGGAATTAAAATGAATTATGCGTGCAATAATGAGGTGTAGTTTTACATGTATCGCTGTGTATCTTTGACAGAGGACCCTGAAATATTAACAGCAAACAAAATCAAAATTCTTCTTCTGTTTCACTTTTTAAAACTTTAACATCAAATCTCATATTGTGAAATTTTCTCAATCATTTGTAAATTCATGTTTTTAATTCTCTACCTGGAAGAAATGTGATCAGTGCTGCTGAGTGTAATATGATGCAGCCACATCATAGTAAGTAATATTTCATAAAGTACAATTGAAGGCGGTAAAATAAGACAAATGACTGCGCCAGTGTATAAATAAAAACGTACTGATTAATCAAATTTTGTCACGGAAGTTTTTCACATGTCAAAGATACAGTTAAAAGGTGAAACACTGCTGCGATGGTTTCACAGGCTTCACGAGAAACTACCAATGACTATTTTCAACTCAATAAATTTACCACGTGAAGGTCATGGATGCCCCACATGCTACGACACAAACCAAGCACAGGAAGACGAGTGTATTATCATTTTTTACGGTACCTATGAGAGCAGTTCAGAGACACGCTGGGTCCACATTCATCTCCAGAGCACACTCATGTCCATATCGATGACTGCGCTTTAATTATATCACCAAAAAAAAAGTGTTATTCTCACTGTGGCAGCTCCCCTATTCATACCTGCTGCCTGACATTCGTACAATGAGTCAGAGGAGGACCACAACCAAGAACAGACACCTCCCACCTGATTCCCTTCACCTAAGCAGCAACTCTCTCTCTCTCTCTCTGTCTCAGGCTGATAGTCGTCCCTCAGTTTAGCACCTTGGCCTGAGCTCAGAGGTGACATGACCACACCTGTGTCGGTAAACATGCGAATAAACGTGCAGTGTGATTCAGAAAGAACAGAAAGTTAAAGTTTGGATGGGTGAAGTCAGAGGAGAGTGTGTGCGATGCCAATAGTGTGACATCAAAAACCCACACGGTTGGTTTAATTTGCAGAAAACCAAGAAATGTCTCTCATAGTGACAGCCTCACGGGTGGAATGCAACCTTTAATTTCAAATTATCCAAATGTTTTACACATTATATGCTGACAGCAAATTGGGGGGGATGGTGGGTGGGGGGGGATTAAATGCTCTAAATTACACGTTAACCAATGGGAATGGTGATAATGTGATGTTTTGCTCCTTTTTTATTGCATTTTCGTGGCCAGAAAAGAGGAAGTGCAAACATTCTTGTCTAATGACGGTGAAAATAACCACACTGATACCAGAGACAAGTTTTCAGTTTGATTAAAATGTCCTTCTTTGCTGGTTGGCAGTGGTCCAAAAAAAAAAAAAAGTTTGCAAATGGCTGCTGGCAAGACTAGACGAGAAGTGTGACTGAGTAATGGAGATCATAAAGGTCATATTAGTGCAGAGGAAGAGCCGCTGAAATGTGCTGTGTGGTGCAAGTATGTGATTTTGCATTTGTGCAGTGTGTGGTGTGTAGGTTACAGAAAGAGGCTAAACAAGGAGGTGCAGAGAGACACCAGCACATAAAGAGTGCAGCACAGATAGTGTATGGTGAACTACACTGAGACATAAAGAAGAGGGGGGGGGGGGGGGAGATAAGAGAAAGGCAAAAAGTGGTGCAAGGAAAATGAGAACGCGTCAGTGTCAAACTGTCTCAGGCACAAACTCTCCAAGTGATTCTGAGCAGTGAAAAACCCAGAGGGAAATTCCCTCAACACACACACACACACAGATTGTAAAGAAATCCAAACAAACAAACAAACCGAATGCAACACAACTGTATAGCGGGGACAAAAAAGGGGCCAACACACTGATCTGATGCGTGTGTTTCTCTGAACTTCACAGATAGAAAAACTGGAGCCCGCGTGGTGTCACAGCTCTGTGCTGTTGGATGTTCCCGCTCATTAGGAGACACCACCCTGCAAGAGTACTTACACCAGGGCAGCATCTGCACACTTTGAACCCCCGGTTGAAGGAGAAAACTCCATGCTAATGTCCCTCATATTGATTGAAGTGCTGCAAAAAACAGCAGCACAATTGTGCACACTTGAAACTGACAACAAACACCGTATTGAAACTATTTTAGCCTTTGTTCACTGTGGCTTTTAATGACTCCGTTCAATTAGAACCCTTGTGACACAAACACAGAGTCCCCTTTTGGCATTTTATTAGCTTCAAAGCCGCCGAGATGTTCACTGATACCACACGCAACGTTGATTTGTCAACGGGTTGTGCTTTTAATGTGACTCTGCGCTGGCGTTAGTTTCATTATTCACATATGAGGGGGCTCAGTGTCTCGGGGGCTGCGCTTTGATTCGCCCAAGAAAAAATAAAAATCCCACTCTGACATTCTGTGGAGTGGATGTGCACAGCTGCCACAGCCGCCGTGTATCTGAAAATCGACTGATTTCAGTATCAGTGATCTGTTATTCTCTTTCTCTACGTGTCACATCACTGCACCGTCTGCTTGGAGGAGAGGAGACCTGCTCTTGTTTGATGTCAGAAAAGACAGATAAGATTGAACCAAACAAGTAAAATAGTGAACAAAGCTATAACATACTATTTATTGATTTTTTTTATTTTACATCTGAAATGGTTAACCTCCCTCTTTGCACTATTTTCATACAAAAGCTTTGCTTTTTTTAGTAATAAATTAAGTACAAATTTGGGATTTGTAACCACACGTATTATATTAATTACAGGTATTACAAACTATATTTTGCATATACCTAATACTCCTATAGTCCTGCTAAAGATACGTCATGTTTATGACATCATGTCTGTGTGCTTTTAGTATTTTTCATCAGAGATAAAAAAAATAAAAACAAAAATAGAAGTAGGAGGAGCGCGCGTGAACATATTTTGGGGGAAAAGCATCAAAGCTAAAACGAGCGATCACAGCAGCACAGTGGTACGTGTGAGTGTGAGTGTGCATGTGACGCAATGACGGAACTTTGACAGTACCGGAGGTGGCGTGAAGTAGAAACACACTTACGGGGTGTATACTTTCACCCTTCTTGAAGATTCCCACACCAGTGTATTCTTAGATTGTGGTGAGTCATCTATAGAAATCCATGGTTTATTTTCGTAGCCTATAATGATGGTGAAGTTGCACCGCCGGCCCCACAGGAACTCAAAATTAATAGCTGTACATTTTCGTACAGGTAGACAACTGTGTGGATGGAAACTGTATGCGTGTATGTATGCTGTATATGTGCGACCCAAAATAATCCACAGAGGATTAAAAGTCTTTGTTCGTAAAGAAGCAAAGAAGAGCGGTCACAGTTGATATTGTGAAAGAATAACTTTTGTTACTGCTATGATACTAAAACCTGTGGCTGTAAGATATCTACCCAAAAAGAGTAGTCGTTTTAATATGTGTGCAAAAAAAAAAAAGCAACAATCACTTTGCCTCTTTGCAGAAAAGAGACAAAGGTGTAAGTTAAGAAGTTTGCAATGAGCCTTTGTGGTTATTTGCTCTTCCTTTGGAGGTTTCCTGTATGCTGCTGCCTACATGTTTGCCACAATGTGTACGTACCTGTCCTCTAGACCACCGCAGAGACAGATCAAAAAAAAGTTACCTTGTTCCACGCCGGCCTTAACCTTCAAAGCGCATTCGTGTGACTTCTGCATTAATATCGCTTCTTGAACTTTGTGGGCAGCTTGTGACAGTTAAGACGTCGCCGCTGTTGTTGTTGTTGTTGTTGTTGTTTTTAATGATGAACGTGCTTCGTCTGCTCTGTTGTCACAGTCAAAAACTGGGACATGTTTTAATGTTGTGTTAGGGCTGGTGCACACTCTTTGAAAACAGGTCATGGGCACACATCAATCTGCCACCACATTAAAACCAGTCACTTGTCACATTTCATCTTAAATGAACTATATGTGTTCCATCTCAGACTGCGATCAGAGAAACAGCATCATGCTGAGTCGCATTAATTGGGTAATTTATGTACACTCAGAACGAAAGTGGGTGCACATATGAATAAAAGCCTTCCCACTGTGTCTGAGCTGCGCGCCGCTGCCGCTGTGGCCCCGTGTGCATCTACTGCCCTGGAAGCAGGCCTGACGCTGCTGTGAAAGGTTAGCTTGGTTAAAGAAACACGTTATTTCGAGTTTGGCCTTCTGCCTCCTCCTGTGGCCCGCGCTGGTTTCCGTGTAGCGAGGAATCGGTGGTGGAATGCAATAAGGGTCACAGAGGGACCCACGCACTCACCACACTGTGAATCAAAACCCAAACTCCACTTCATTAGACTCCTGTCATTGCAGAGACTCTCACACCACTCTATAAATACCCCTGTCTCCCCCCTCCAAATTTGTTTTCCCTCTTTTTTCTTTACACATGAAAATGCTCAGGGACGGTTCCAGCTTTCTGATGTGGCTCTTTATTTTGTACGTTGGCGCAAGAAACCACACAATAGTGGCTCCTTTTGAATATTAAAACATTCTCTGACGGAGCACAAAGGTTTCTGAAGTTTTTTAATAGGGGTGCATGCTAAAATAAAACCTCGCTTTGAGTTTAACAGCTATACAATGTGGGATTTTGGTTAGTTCAGCTTAAGCTGCAACTTTCAGTTATTCACTGCAGGAGATTTGTTTTGAGGGTGGAACAAATATGCCCGGTATCCCTCTGACTTTGTCTGGCATCTGTGTATGTGATCTGTCGGAGGTGTTTCGTGTGATGCGGTGGTCTTGAAAAAAAAAGAAAAAGGGGAGAATGTTGTGCATTAAAGCCCAAAATGTCTTAATATAACCACGAGCGCGACCAACGTCGATTTTAAAATACAAGATACACGGTTTTGTGAAGAACCGCACTGAGATATAAAAGATCAGAGCACACATGTGAAGGTATTCACGGAGAAAAACTCCACTCTTACAGCTGCTTGTGCCATCATAACTGATATTAGTCAAATTGCCCTTTTTTTTTTATTTCCCTCCACTCTCCACAGTTAAAAATAGATCCGGTCTGTAATTGCTGCCTTCAGAGAGTAATCAGTAAAACTGTATCAGTGTGACGAAATAATGTTCTTTATAATGACAAGTGATGTTCTTGTAGACACAGTGGCACTGGCAGTCAAGATAACATACAGACAGGGCGCCATCATCTGGCACGTGTGCACATTACATCCTTCAAGTGCGACGATGATACAGTGCACCGAAACATTTCAAGTGACCACAAGTGACCTTGGAGGCTTTGAAACATAGAAAAGTTTCTACTTTGGCACCGTCCTCGTGTTTTCTTTTCTTTCTCCCAGCCTTTCCCCACACGCCTTGCACTCTCTCTCTCTCTCTCTCTCTCTCACTCTGTCATCCCGGCCTCACAGTCTCTCTGTTTCATCAGTGTTTCTGCCATTAAAGCATGCACACACATAAAGAAACACACACACACAGTTTAACTGGTGTTTTTGTGGTCATGGAAATTTGATTAGGAGGATGTATCATTCACATCGCATATTAATTTACACACGTCCGTATGTTCCTCTGTTTTAGCTTGATGTACTTGTGTGTGTCTGTGTGTCTGTGTGTGTGTGTGTTGTGCATATGAGGCCTGAAACAACACTAATTAAAGTCATAGAGGGAAAGAAAAAGAAAATGCAAAGGCAGCGGAACTGCACAAGACTGTGTGCATGTCATTACTGACCTGTCCCATGTTGGAGAAAAGAAAAAGTGATGGCAAGAAGACAGAGAGAGAGAGAGAGAGTAAAACCTCAACCAGTCAAATAATGTATATAAAAAACAACTCGACAAGAAGAAAGGTTTAAAAAGCAAACTTGGGGAGTTTAAGAGGATCTTTGATGTGTATCAGAAGAGGAAAGCAGCCTCGCGACTGGGACAACAGTAATTTTAAGTCGAAGCAGAAGGCTGGCTGGCTGACTGGCTGCTTTGCTGGCTGCCTGGCTGACTGCCTGGCTGACTGACTGTGGGCTTTGATGGCGCTGGCTGTTTGAAGTGGTTTTCGGGGGATGGGAGCAGCGTGTGGTGTCAGTGGGACAGGGGAGGCACGCGGGGGGACGGGGGGGCAGAGGGGGGACGACATGATGGCAACTGTTCAGGGTTTGGGGAGCTCAGGCACGGGCGGGGAGGGGGGGGTAGCAGAAGAAGATGGATAGTTGTGGAAGGAGAGGGGAAGAAAAGAAGTGAGAGGGAGAAGCTAGAAATGGAAAGAAGTAAACGGGGGATAGGAGGTTGGGGGTACTGATACGGCAAAGAGGAGATAAGGAGAACAGAGAGGAGCTGAAACAGTAAAAGAAATACACAATTAAGAGCGCGCGAGAGAGAGAACAAAAAGGAAAGATACAGATTAGAAAAAAGTCTGACATAAAGAGCAAAAAATAGTAAGTCCGTCCTAATGTTAGGCCTGGACACATTCACACCTTCCTATTACTTGTATCATTTAGATGATGTAACCCCCCTCAGATATGCTGCCAAGCTGCCTTGAAACTTATTTCCCCTTCCATCCCAACTGAAATGCTGGACACATGCACCATATAATCATAACTACACTGTTTCCCTATGAGCGCACAAAAAGGAAAAGGAAAAAGAAATAACTCTTTAACTTCACAACGTGTGTTTTTTTCTTTCTTTCTTCTTTTTTTTTGCTCTCTCTGTGTCTCAATTCAATTTTTATTAGTAGCTAACCATTTTAACTTATCGCCTTCCCTCGTGTGTCATTTTGCAATACCAGCGTTACCAATACAAACGAGATAACCTGTCACGTACCATTAGAAAGACCGAAAACAGATAAGAGATTGTTACACCGTGATAACAATGTGAACTGAATCAGTGAAAACTGATCATTTGCTTCCTTTCTAGCACAAATTTCTTCCGGTACATGGATCCTGTTCTTTATCATACCTGAGCTTCAGTTTCATCTGCACGCTGCTATTAAATGTCAACCTCGTCAGTTCTGATCGAGGCTGACTTTTGTATCGCTCAATCTCGAATAGTCTCGAATAACACCGATTTTTATCTTTGATTTTAAGTCATCTTTTAAGTCATTTTAAAACTCTGTTTTTACATTTTGAGATTATTTCATGTGCTCATGGGTGAATGTGTGTATTCTGTGAATACTTTTGTGTTTGTTCACTGGTCCTGATACTACAGATGGATCCTATTGACATTAATGTGTCCCTGATTTGACCAAATTAATTCAACCAATTAGTACAAAATGTTTTCCCTCGTTCCTTCACAAAACCCTTTCATATTCATTCTCATGGTGACTTCGCGTTGTCACGGTGAAACTACAATGTATGCATTACATGGGGGGGAACGAATGAACAAATGAATGAGGTCATGATCAGTAAAAACTTCTAATAACTTCTGCATTCAGTGGTGGGCCCAAAAGTCAGTGAAACATATTCACTCTCCACAGTGGAAGGTGTTTCCTCCTTAATATTGGATGTAAGTTTTCTCTCTGTTACACACACACACACACAGAGAGTGGGTGTTCAGGTCAGATGAAGGTAGTACCAGGTGATCACAGGTACGGGGACACAGAGAAAGAGAGGAGGAGGAGTTGACTCCCCTAGTTTAAGGTTTTCCTGGTGGACGTATCAAGAGTTTAGAGCCCTGAGCAGGTCAGACTGTGGCATTAACACTGAATAACACTGAATTCATGTGATGCTGTCCCTGTTTTGTCAGGTGCACTTGACGGGAAAGTCAAAAAGCTTGGGGCTAATACACTAGTTTTATACTAATATACTTATTTAATCGACTCGTTTATATCAAGACTCAGGACTTACAGATCCCTTTGACAGTCGTCGGCGAGACCGTGAAAAGCACGGCTAAACATTTCCATGGACGTCGGCCATTGTTCTCTCAAACTGATTTGGTGCAAACAATTATGATGACATCATCAGAAAGTGTGTCCAAAGGCTGTAAAGGGGGATGATATGACACCTCCCCGAAGGGCTCCTAATGGGTAACTGCAGTGTAAGTCGTAGACCCCACCTCCCCTCATGTTAGCAAGATCTGGCATGGACCACTCTACAAAATCAAAGTCAGAGTCCGCATCAAATACACTTTATCCAAAGATGATTTTTGTTGTCATTCTGACAGGTCGGCTCACGGTGGAGTATGATAAAGTGTTCACGTTTCTGGTTAAGTTTGACGTAAGAATGAGATGCTATGAGTTACAGGTAAGATTTATTCATGATTGGTCAGGCGTGTGTGTGTGTGTGTGTGTGTGTGTATCAGTGGGAACTTGAAGCCGTGGCTGCGCTCCAGGAAAACTACTGCGCAGCCTCCAAATGACATCAACATTGCAACATGGCAGCTCCTGCACTTGTGATGCTTTGACTCAACTTTGTGAACTGGGAGAACGTGACATGTTGTCCATCTTAATACACAGTCACCGGGTGAAAGTGTGTGTGTGTTGACCGCGTAACTTCTACCTGCTGAAAACGACATGCCCATCACAGGCACGAGCGCGGCTTAAAAAACTCTCTGAAATGACCGCCGTTACACTGAGTTAAAACCAGCTGCTGTCAAAACTGTCAGCAGCCCAGCAGGGGAGCGTGGTAGGATTTCATGACTGAAAAAAAACTTCACATCTACGAGGAAAAAAATGAAAGTATGAAATGCATTATTTCCAATTTTGCAGACACATAATAAATGTACTCCTATCTTTTCCTCGTCTTGTTAGCAAACTGTCATGGTTGCCTTACGTGGAGGAGCATGTAGGAAACACAAAAGAGACATCGTTTGTATTTGCAAATAGAAAAATGAACGTAGTCTCAAGGAGAGATACAAAGGGAAACAAAAAAAAAACGAGAAGTAAACAAAAAGGAACGGTGACAAACTGAAACCACAAGCACGACTCCTTTCCCCATATCAGCAGGTGTGAGGTTTTCTTGACTGAGGTGATAAAAGCCGATCCTAAATGCCACCCCTCTCCTCTCTGTCGCCGTTACACGACACATATCAAACTGCTCCTCTTTCAACGAGCTCCAAAATGTTGGCAAACTCTCATTCAGCCGAGTCTATCTGCCTGCCAGACTTTCTTTCTTTCTTTCTCTCTGTCTCTCTCTCTCTCTCTCTGCCACCCATCTGGACCTTGTAATACATGACAGCTGAATCACGGTTCCAAATTTAATTTGAGGTGTGATAAAACAGCACATATCTATAAATTGTGTGCAGAGAGCTCGCCTATCTGGATGGTTTTAACCTCTTCCTTCATGTCAGACACGTGCAACGTATCAATGCCCAGACTGTCTACACAAAAAAGAGAGTCCACACTAGATCCACACACACACACAAAAAAGAGCAGTGACAACGAATATATTAATAATCCTGGAAATGGACCGTGTCGAGAATAAAGAACACTTGACCACATTACAATGTACACGTATGTAAACATGTTCCTATCCGATAAAAAGATGTGAAAATAGAAATGCACATATACACGAGTGACTTGTCACAAGTAATATTGTCGGTGTTGAGTGTGTGAAAGTGACTGAGGCACACACACACACACACACACACACATGCATTGCATACACACCTCATGGGCTCTGTGGTTAATAGCGTTATCTTACAGTTTAAAGGAGTGTGATCCTCAGACATACACTCAACTGTCACGTCTTATCTACTGAGACAATTTAACTGTTCCTGATAACTACACCGGACTGGACTTTCATCATCTGAAGGGCTCTGGGACTGTGATGGCTTGAACAGAAGTTGAATTTTCTCTTTGCGGTGCCAGGTAGACTCAAAGCTGGTAGACAGGCAACGTTTTAGCCTCAATCCTGTCATTGTGTGTGTGTGTGTGTTAAAACTGGTTGCACATGGTGATAGAAAAATGACACCATCCATGTTTTTATTGGTCCCCAAGAAGTCTTGCCTTCCCTGTGTTCTTCTCTTAATCGTCCAGACAACATTTGGCAGGAAAAGAGACAAAGGGGAACCGAATGATGATGAATAAAACGGCACAAAGGACGGTGTTTTGGTGATTATAACCACACAAGACGACACTTCTGAAGAACACTACCTGTTGCCTAACTGGCATCTTGCTACCGCTGCATTTTTAAAAACAAAAACGGATGCATGCGCTGTAACATCCCGTTTCATAGATCCTACAACTCCTGAAAGCCATGTGCAGCAGCTAATATGGGCGGAAAACCCCTCTGCGAGTATTAATCCAGCAACGGCACCGCAAAACTTTCCAAATAATTCCTCCTGGAGTGGATCACCAGTGTGGCAGCCACATAGCAGGAATGTACAGTAAGACATGGGACCGCTTTGGCTCAATGTGAAACATCACAATGAGCAATAATTGAATAAATATGTGAAAAATACCAGAGGGACCCAATCAAGGGATTCCCCATTACTGCTGTGTTGATCTGGCATCAAACACACAGCGCTGGGATGGGAAAAATCTGTGACACTTAGAGCTATGGGAACGTTGGGGAACAAATAAGGAAACACTTAAGATTATCCCACATTCTGTCGCAGCATCTCATCTCTTCTGTCTCTACCTCTAATGTTCCACCAAACCCCTCCGTCGTTGCCTTCTCATGCCGAGGAGCTATTTATCGTTGTCTTCAGTCCTGTCACTCCTGTCACCCCCATCAGCTCCCCGTCCCAGTCATCCTCCTCTTCTTTCTTCCTCCTCTGTCCCTCCCACCCGCTGGTTCTGACGCCTGAGCTGACTCCCTTGAAGAGCCCTGGTAATAAACTGTGGTGCCTGAGCTCTTCATTGCTGTCTCGCTCTCCCCACCCCTCATCCCCAAGCGCCGATACATCTTAAAGTAGGCTCGGTCCAAAAGGCCCGGCCCCTGTACTTTGTACAGTAGAAGCGCGTCAGTCTTTCATTTCAGTCTTTCCAAAGTTTTCCCCCCGTTCTCTCGCTCCTTTTTCCTCTTTTTCCCTCTCTTTTTCGCTGCTCAAGTTCTTTGTGTACACTGTGCTATGCTCACTGTGGCAGCGCCGTGCCAGAAAAACCCACATGCACACACACTCGCATGTATGCACACACATACACAGTCACAGACACACAGCTGGGCCCCAGCTGCATACAAAGACTGGGGTTTGGAAATCAATGAAGGAGAAAGAAGAAAAGGGGAAAGGAGTTTAAATAAATTGGCACTTGAAAAAAGAAAGAAAAACGAGAACGAGGGAGTGAGGGAAACGGGAGAGCGAAGGGCTCGCTCTTAAATGGGCACATCAACTTCAACAATGGAGTGAAGTTTTTCATGAACTAACAAAACCTAAAGCATAAGGCAAACAGCGCTACATATGTTTGTGAGGGCGCTCGTGAAATACAAACCAACATCTGATTCAAGGGTCAGGACCGAGTGAGTTTCATCTGTCGCCTGGATGTCATTCTGGCCGAGATGCCCACTAAGGCTGAGAGCAGGGGAAAGCCCATACATAATTCAGTCCACAGGATTCAAATAACTGACAACAGTGCAACCTTAATAGTCTTAAGACCAGATTTTAAATAACTGCCTTATTAAAATGCTGTTTTGGGGAGTTTTCTTCAATATCTTTCAGTGGGAAAAACATAGATTTAACGTTTACCCACAAGCGTTCAAGTCTTTTCAGTATTATCTCCACTAAACTATCAAATAAATGCATTGTTTCAAAAAAGGCCCGGGACGGGAGAGTGCCATTCAACCAATTATTTCACACTCTCACTCACAGCCAGTATACAAGTCATCATTTCAAATGGATATGTTTCCGTCCTTGGTCAAAGGACTGTTTTCAATCTGCCAGGAATGAAGCGAAGTAAATATCCTCACGCTGCTTGATATTGGTGAACATTGACACTTTTATTGGGGGAGACAGAGACATAATCAATAGGCGCCTTGGGGAGAGAAGAAAAGTCAGCTTATGTTCTTTTCCTCTCTTTCTTCTGGTTTGGAAAAGATCCTCGAATCGCTGTCTTATGAGTCAGGCCCTGCCAGATTCGTTTTGGTTTTATCAAGGACCTTTAACTAGCTGCTCACATTCCAAACCCTAAACACAGCTTTAATACACACACACACACACACGTAGCGTATACACCGACACGACATGCAAATCTCACACATGCACCTCATGCATGTGTGACACATGCCATGAAAGAGCATCTCCACGGGGCATGTGTGTAGACAAACGGCAACTCGTAAAGCAGCTATCAGTGACTACAAATGAAAGACAAAAAAAGAGCTGGCTGGACTAACTCACAAAGAGTGACACAGAATATCACACTACAGGACCTTCAGCGGGACATTTAAGACAGTTTTTTGAGCTTCTCGGGCCCAATATCAATTTGTAATCAGTGTCTTTGATCCCTTCAAACGTCCTCTCTGTGATGTGTGCTCTGAGGTGACCGCTGGAAATTAAAGGAACTGTGCTGTGTTTTTTTTTTTTTTTTAGTCTGATGTGTGACAGGTCCTTTCAGTAAGTGTTTCTCCCCCCCCCCAACCCCGATAGCTTTCACAGCACGGTGATGCTGTTGATTTGTGAACTCGAGCTTAATCGGTCGACAAACTGCTATGTTGCCAGTCAAAGGTGAGAGAGGGTGCTTGTACACGTGGGGGGGGTCATCCATTAATGTGAGGGCGGCGAGAGAGGATCTCACCCTGGTGACACTCTACTGAGAATCACACCTCTGTGAATAAAAATGAGGAAACACTCACAGCAAACTAATGAGGTCCTTACAGTAAACGTTTGTGGCGGTGGCACGTCAGTTCAGAGGAAGACAAAAAACAAACAAGCAAGGTGCCTGACTGGCGATTGTATTTAAAGAGTAAAGAGTCAAGAATAAAACCAGCAAAACAGTATTATGTGGCGACTGTGCGCTCTGCTTTTGGGCGGCAGCTGAGTTACGCTCTCGGTGACAGAAAGATAATCACAGTTTAAGGCCATGTTTGCACTCGGGCAAATAGTTGCCTTGCTTAACACACACAAAAAAAGTGTGCGTTACACACATACACAGCCAGCAGCAAGACTCTAACTATCACTCCCAAAACACCTTAAGTATTAATTTAAATTACAATTTGCCTTTAAGGTTTTGTGTTCTACAGGTTTAAGGTTATAGTTTGACACTTGTTTTTTAAGCCAGGGGTTGCCAGTTAAATTTAGGGTTAGAGAAATGTCCGATGTAGTGGATAATTTTAGAGTCCTGTGGGTTTGGGTTTGGGAGGCAGGATTTGATTCTAACATAAATTTTCAGTCCTCATCAGAAGAATAGGAGACCAAATGTTTATGTGTGTATCCATGTGCAAGTGTGTTTACCCTTGCTGCAGTCTATGAGTTCAGAGCTGCCACACACTTGAAAACAAGGCACGAGAGTCACAACTTATAAAGTCCCTACATCGTACACACAGGCACCATGTTCCCCGTATACTGCTAACTGATAACTGATAACTGACATCACCTACACAGCTTCACAGGAAACTGAAGCTTTTGATGTGATGATTGATAATCATATGACAATTATAGTAAATAGTACAACAAAATAGCAGGACTACACATGTGAGTGACTGAAAACTATTTCATAATTTAAGACCTTTTCGTTGACGCCACAGAAATTGGATTCCTGCAATAATACATATTTTAATTTAACTAGATGTGTCCCCTTTTTTTAGGTTTAATTGATTTAGATATTTTACTAAACGAAGCTGAACAAAAGTACAACGTAAAACCTCTCTCTTACGCCCTTTTCTCGCTATTTTTTTTATTTTAGAGAAGTCGCCTTTCATTGACTGGACTTAAGCACAAAACCCACACACACACACACACACACACTGTCATATGAAATGACACAGAAGAATTGTTGCACAGCAGGATATAAAATAGAAAACAAGGAGAAGTGCGTCCTGGAAAGTTGAAATCTCGGAGCCCGTTCAACTTTACGCATAAAACGCAGCAGCAGAGCTGAAGCCAACATGACACAGAGGAGCGTTTCTTATTGACACAAATCATCTTTTCCTACACTGAAATCAATCTGTTTTGTTTAGAGTTTTAAGACCCAGTGAAAAGCGTAACCTTTGAGGCTTTATATCACGAGAGCAGATCACGAGATTTCACAGCACTGCTGATGGACTTTTGTCGCGGGTCTCCTCGCACCTTTTCTTCTAACAGCTGTTTTCACAGAATAATCCAAACTTGTTAAAAAATAAAAGCCGCTCGAACGATATGAATGCAAACAAATAAAGGTGCAGAATGTAGTCAAAGCGTCGCTGCACATATACATGAGTGTTTCGTGTGCATCTGCCTGCGTCCGTGCAGCGACTCTCGCTGGAACCTCGCTGCGCGCCTCTTACCTCGGTTCCTCCTGGGGTTTGCTTGTTTCCTCCGTTTGCCCCTGCTTTCTTCTGTCATCCTCACACTTCACTTCGCTTCACAGTTTGTCCGGCTATGATGATAGTGATGATGACGACGATGATGATGATGGTGTAGGTGATGATGAGCGGTGTGTTGTGTGTATGTGTGTGTGTGTGTGTGTGTGTGCGCCTGTCCTGAGTGAGCGCCTGCCTGAGAATGAATGGTGTCGAGGCATCGCCTCCTTCGGTCACAGCGGGAGACTCAGACCTTGATGGGACTCCAGGCTGAGGCGACGAGCCGTGAGGAGGAGTGATGTCAGCAGCAGAGGTTGGACCTGAGGTCAGTCTTGGCAGCGCGCACGTTCACCTTCCTCATTTTGGTGGTGGTGATGGTAGAACTCACCCTCTCACACTTACTCACTCACTCACACAGACACACACACGCACGCACAGTGCAGCCGGTCCAGCTTTGACAGCATTATTGTCCAGAATCCTCTTCCCTGCGCCTCCTCTCCACTATAAAGAGGACTCTTAGGAACATCTGAACATGTTCTTCTGGTTTTCTGACCTCATCGCGTCTGCTTTAACTTTACTCCAGTGTGTTTTCACGAGGTAAAGGTCGATTATTACTTGTTTATTTACACATTTCTCTTCTCAGAAATGCCAATAAGTGCATAATCGGAGAGAGAAAATCTGTGTTTTCCCTCTCCCCGAAAGTTTATTTGACAGAGTTGAAGTTTTGTTTTGATTGCCTGTTTCATGCATCATTTTCATTCATGCAGTTAAAGGCACATGCTTGAAGAGACAGACCATACATGATGTTCAATAAATGTTTATTTAAGTAAAGCAATTTCATGTATAATTTGTAATTTCATCAGCTGGAGGACAAAAAAAAGAAAATTGGATTAAATTAGACTTATATCATATTCCCCCCCACAAAAGTCCTCTTATTTGTCAAACTTCTTTTCACAAGCAGTTGTGGAATTTCCAAATAAAGTGACCTGAAAATGTCCACCATACAGTCCTAGTGATTTGGGGGGATCATCCCAGGACCCTCTCGTGATGATTAACATAGTTAATGTTCTTGATTTTCTACTTTAAAACGCACTCATCGCCACAGCTTTCGTAACATTACATGACAGTGTTTCTAAACTGTAACATTGCTGCTTCATCTGTTTCCTTTGTGTCCATAAACTTTCGGTGGAAATGTGCAAATCATTTGTGCAACTTTTCCCCCTGATTTTTTCTTTGTGCGACTCGTTCTTTTGTTCGAACAATAAACGCGCGGTAATCATTGGGTGTAACTATATTATTTCATATTGCAGTGCATTTTTTTTTACAAGGACAAAAAAATATTACATCAGTTTAATCACAAATAATACATTGTGGACGATTGTGTGTGTGTTTTCCGTCGTTAATTTACTTGATTACTGAATCTCATTTATCCTGTGTGCTGTATCTACACACACACACACACACACACGGAGCAAACCTCATGGGCGCAGCGTGTGAACGTGGATCTGAAAGTGCTAATTGATCCCCTCTGTGTGTCACCTTGCTGCATTTGCACGCTGCACGAGGGGATTACGGTATAAGTGCTGGTTAATGGGGACAGGTATGTGTGCGCACCCCCCTCCTCTTCTTCTTCTTCTTCTTCGTGTTTTACGGCTTGACTGTTATGCAGGTCGCACCTGCGCTCGAGTGTCCTGGAGTGGACCCCCGTCCTGCGCGCCATTCACCCCTGGATGGCTGTAGGAAGTGGTGCATTGACAGTCCTTTGTGTTGCAACCTGGACCTTAATCTGTTTTGCAACTGAAAAAAACATCCGACATAGAACTCTAACGCAGCGTTCAGGACCCCCACCTTGGCTTTCCAGCGCCCCCCACCTCTTAAGTATAAAAGCAAAGAGAAGAGGAGGACACATAATGTGTGAGGAAAAAGTCAATAAAATCACATGTTTAGGTCAGTGCCTCACACGTGATTTAAGTATATACCGTTTTTACAGGGATAAAAACAAGCTGTCATTAGAAACTTAAAAACAAAAAAATCATTATGATTTAGTTTGGTTGAGATCTTCTTCAAACAAACTCCAGCCATATTAGTCTGTCAACCTCATGACATCACAGCTCTCTATAAGAACCTTTTTTATTTTTGCCAAAATCCCCCTCACTTCATTCCTTCACCCATCACAACTGCCGGGGGTTTGGTGAGCAGTGTCTTAATGGATTCTGGAAGAGAAAGCATCCTGAAGGTGGGGAGGGAGCGCCGCACTGAAGAAAGAGAGGGACAGAAGGGTCATCACGGCCCTTTGTGGTGAGATGGATAGAAGAGGGAGGAGAGTGGAGGTGGGTGAGGAGCGGTGCAATAAACTTTGTTATTGATGGGGGGGTCAGTGAGGTACAGAGGTTCCTCAAAGGTCCTGGGAGCTGTTTGTCTTTTTAAGGTCACATTAGTTTACTGTAAGTCACTCTTTCAGGTGTTAAGGTGTTTTTCCCACTCAAATATTTAAGGATTTCACTCGATGACTGGTGCACTGATACGTTGCAGCTTAAGATTTGTGATACGTGAGCATATTTGTTTTTGGAATGAATTGTTGTGCAGTGTATCAGGGATGCAGCGACGCTGTGGCGGTGAAGCCTCTCTCCACTCTCTTGTTGAAATAACTTATTCTCTGTCTCTCTCTTTCGCTCACAAACACACAAACACACACACACACACACACATGGAGAGGCATGGAGGAAGCAGTCCCACTGGGGTTTTGTCCCGGTCTGTGGTCTATGGGTTCAAAGCTTCTTGCATGGGGAGGAGAGCCCTTAAACAGCATATTAAGCAGGAGTTAATTATATGCCAACCTTAGTGACAAAGGAAAAGAAAAGCCTCCCCCCCTGAATGGCAAGACAAGAAAAGAGAAAAGTCATTATGCTGCCCACTTCTTTGCATTTGAAAAACTCACTTCTTATTTTGTCATTTCCATTTGTTGCTCGGCAGAGGAGCGGAGATCACGCTGTACAAACTGCCGTGACATCAGTGCTATTTATTTCATTTCATCTTCAGAGAATAACGAATATACATTTAAACACACACATGCATGCGTACACACTCTTTACGTCTCTCTGGTGAAAACACTGACCTCTTTGCATGACAATCACTTCGGCCTGAGGCGCGAGGTAACCAGCAAAGGTTACTGTGAGTTAGTCCTCAGATTTATATCTTTGTGTCAAACAAAGAGTTACATTAGAGTGTGAACATGAAACAAGCACAGCGCCCCTTACTCATAATTTACAATAAATTCTACAAAGCATCAATTATCTCTGACTCCTTTTTTTTGTCTTGTTTGTCTGTGCAACTTCTTTGTGACATTTCAAGTGTGTTTGTAAATGACACATGTGTGGTTGTGTGTAAATAAAGCAGATAAATAAGAATCAGAAGTGGTGGTTTGTGTGAGTCTAAATGAGCCGTTGCTGATGTACGAAGAATTCCCTAAATGTCTATGTTTAACATGTAAAAGCAGAGTAAATAAGGTTTTTAAGCGTGTCAGTCACCTCTGAGATAACAGAAAAACTACACAGAACAACTTTATCACTGTTTCAGCTTGGAGCCTTCAGCTGAAATACATAGATTTAACAACAAAATCCTTCTATGGATTTCCTGCAAAGATAAATGGCTCTCTATTCTGTCATTCTTTCCCTTTCATCTCCTTTGTGAAGATTCAGCTTTTTTTTTCTTCTTCAAATCACAAAATCTGGACATGATAGGTTTGAACTCACTATAGTCTCTCAGGAGAACATCCTCTGTGACGCTAGTGTGTCACACCATAACACCAAAATACCAATATCAATATATGATCAAATCTTTTTTAATCTTGTTATTAACTGTCTGTCTCGTTTAAACCTGTTAATAGTGGGAGTCAACTATTGACTGGTGAGCTTGCACCTGCTGGACGTAGGCACTGTTGCTGTGGTTACTGACAACCATAGGATACAATTTAAGAATGTAAGGACCGTTATGAGACAATAGATCTACATGTTAAAGAGGGGCATTTCAAACTGTTTCCCTCCCTGTGTTCACCTTAGCCAGCCTTCGTGTGTAAGTGGTGGATAAACATGTATAATGAAGTGGCTATTTTCCAGAGTAAGTGTTTTAAAAATATAAAATGAACGGCTACTGTATACCGACAGTTTGTTAGGAAGGACATTTGACATTTCTGTCCTCAATAATTGGAAAGAATCCTTGTGCATGAATAATTAAAGCAAAAAAAAAGGCCGTTTTGATGTTCGTACTTGCTGTAATATTATTTTGAGACAAATTTTATGAAACTACAGTGTGACATTTTTCAGTAGTGGTCCAATTACTCATTCATTATTAGTTTTTATCAGCAAATATAAATTGGGGACATATGTTGGGACATGTATGTTTTTTTTTTTGGGTACATTTTTACACGCGCCATCATGTTTGGGTCCACCTTTCTGACTGGTACTGCAATTGAATTCCTTCTGTGTGTATTTTCATACGGCATACACCTCGAACCTACTGATTTTCCCCCACAAAATTGTTTCTCCTTTTCACCGTGAAATTAAATAAATAAATGACTCCACTGAGTCATGACTTAATTTTAGGGAGGCGCAAGCCCAAGAGTTGGGAAATTACTAGTATGAAGTATGAAATGAGACAGTCAACTTTTTTTCTCAGCTTTTCCCATCAGCCTCTTGACAAGTGACAGGATTTAAAGCACACGTGTGATGGTGAGAATATTAACAGTAACATATACATTTATTTTTTTCTTATAGTATTCAGTAGCAGCCCACTGCACCAGTGCCCACTGACCACAAAGAGCCTGTCCAAGCCCCAATGTCACCAATAACAGACGTTTTTTACACTCACCCACTTACTGTATTAACCACAGATGCCTATAGCAGATCATTCAATTCACAAAATGCTGCTTTGACAAGCAGGTCTGAATCAGTTCCATAACAAGGGCTTTTCCATTCAACCCATGAGGGGGAAAAAAATGATTGATTATACCTCTTTTAATTTTTGGATGACTTGTGCTGAAGTGCACGCACAATTATGCAATAATAGGTACTGCAGGGGGGATGACAGGCCATGTAGGAAGCACAGGCCACACTAAAGTTTTCATTTGAAGTGAATGAAACAGGCACCGTGCTTCTTCTCAAGCAGTACTGCACTCTACTGGAGGAAATGAGTCACTGCAATAATCCACCCGGCACAGCCACGGATGTGATGTCGTCCTGTGGGTGTCATCCAGCAGAGCAGATCCACTTCTTATATTCACTGCTTATTTTGTGCAGCTTTAACTTCATCCATCCATTTTCTACTGCTTTGTCCTCCACATCTTTGGCCACCCACTCACACCTATGGTCAATTTAAAGTGTCCAATTTACCACATCCCCATATTGCATGTTTTTCGACTATGGGAGGAAACTGGGGAACCCGCAGAAAACCCACACACACACATGGGGAGAACATGTAAACTCCATGTAGGAGTTTCTTCCATGTAGAACCTTTGTCGGGGCAACCAAAGTGAGAAAAGAAGTTTGACAAAAATTCTGCATCCATCCCAAACTGAACATGTTTATTCATGAACTGGTAAAATATAGCACATTTGTATAAAAATGTAGAAAATTGTACACAAAATATATCACTTGGCTTTTTGTCTATTACAGTTATGCTACTATTATATCTTTCTGTTGCTAAAGGTGATATTCTTTTGCCAGCAAAAAAGTCAGAATGAAGGATGACAGTTATAAACACAAACACACACATGCACGCACAGAGAAGACATACATACAGTTCATTAATAAAACGATAACTTTATACAAAACATCTCATACATTCTAGAGAACAGCACTATCAGTCAGTGTTGCTTGTTGCTAGTATTAGTGTTGTGTTAAAATAGACTATTTGTGCATTACTTTCATTTTAAGGTGTCTTTGGTAGGTTGTACACTGTACCAATATGAATAAATGTTCATTCCTGCAAAGGCATATTATAACACTTTATGTTGTGATTTTGTTTTCCTGAACACTCACAACACAATGCTTCCGTAATATTTCCTTGTGGAGTCTGGCTGTGCTCAGACGTGTTCTTCAATCGTGATTTTAAAATACTGTGAGAATTCTTGATTCTTTAGCAAAATGAGGTTTGTGTGAATAGTCAGAAGACAGAGACCTTTCCAGACAGTGCTGTAGTCAGTGCAAAGCCACAGTGTAAAATGAGTTCTCCTGCCAAGAGCTTCAGCCATTCTTTTTCTATACGATTAACAGTCACAAAAAAGTACCTCAGTGTAACCACAAAATAACCATTTCACTACAATGGCGGCAACTCATAACGTTGATACCCTGCCTTGAATTAGTAATGCAGATTTTTTTCTCCAATTAACTCCTCTTTGGGATTAGAGCCAACATGCAGCAGCACCATACTATGTACCCCAGTTTCTCAAATGCAGGCAACTATTACTGATCTCTTATCAAATACATACCAGCTGAATCAGGTTTCATTACAAGAAAGAAAAGCCGTCATCCTCATCTGAGTCATGTACGAGTCGCAGGTCTGGTTAGTGTTGAGCGGAGGCAGTATGTTTGAATATATAATGTAATGTGGAGCGCACTGTTGCAAACACATTACCTTACTTAGCTTTACTTGTTAGCCTCTTATGTATGTACCTCAGAGATGGCAAGGCATGTTCTGTGTTTGACTTCTATAAACATCACTGCAAACATGGACACAGCTGCTTTAGGGACACTTACAGTAAACATGTAGAGTGCAAACTCTCTGTCTGGAAAGGCAATGACAACACAATTTTAACACCAAAGATTCAAAGTCCTGAGTGTCTGTGTCTGCATTTGAGCACGTGTGGGATTACGACGTGTGTCCTGGTCTACATTTGTGCATGTGTGTGAATACTGATATGCTTCTGGTACAGAGTTCATGAGAAATCTAGCGATACGGGTTAATATTTAGTAGCACCGAGAAATTACTTCTCAATCACTAAAAGCACATCTTTCTTATCCTGCCCAAGTATTATCTTACTCACTCTCATGTGAACATTTAGCCTTCAGTATCCAAGCATTTGATCACGAGACAGAGGATGATTTTTTTCCAAAGTCTCATTGTCATATTAACAACATATATAAATGTATATAAAAACGTATTTACATGTATCATTCTCTGCTCCACTGTTGCCACAGCCCCACGTGACTGGAATGCCTTCTTGGAAAAAGTTCGGGATCAGTTTCATATCAGGCTTAAAAATGCTAAGTACCAAGGCAGAGGAATATACAGCAAGGAGTGAGAGTGATCAGGCACCTTTGGTTTTAAGGTTCAAGGTGTGAATTGTAACAATTTTGAAACCCACGGTGGGACCACATCACAGTAGCTTAGTAGCATGCATTATGGTATGTTGTTATTCCCCTTTACATTGGTATCCAGTAGCAACAGACCCCTTGCAAATTCAGGATCCTGACTCCAAGAAGGGTTAATGTGTTGGGTTCATTCATAAAGACTTGTAGGGATGTATAAAAAAAAAAGTCTA
Organism: Solea solea; assembly: GCF_958295425.1. Taxonomy (NCBI): domain Eukaryota; kingdom Metazoa; phylum Chordata; class Actinopteri; order Pleuronectiformes; family Soleidae; genus Solea; species Solea solea. The sequence goes on from NC_081139.1 coordinate 6,496,469, forward strand.
GACTAATGATCCAATATATGAAATGTTCCATTCAAAAGTCTTACCCCATAATGTCCAAGAGAAAATCACTATAAGCAAAAGGAACTCCAGACTGTCTTTATTAAGACCATGCCAAGGACTCAAATTGATTGTTATCCTGAATATATGCTGAGCTGCACAAGAGTCGTCTTGTTTTCTAAGACAGTGTGTTCAGGTATTTGTTCTCCCCAGCCAGCGAGGTAAGCATGGATGTCATGTCACCAACAGCCATGTTGGTCAGGCCAGAACCTGCAGCTAGGCTGACAGAAGTCTGAGGGGTGGTGAGGCGGGATGACGCCTGGGAGGCAGAACCTGGCTGACCCTGAAGTGGATTGCTTGCCAGGCTGAATGAGGAAGACTCAGCATCATCGATGATGGATGTGAAGTCTATCCGCGTATTGTCCAGGTCAAGGTTTTCTAAGTCATTGGAGATGGGGCCGGACTCTGGGTAAGGAGCCATTGGGGAAGACTTAGTTCCAACTGTTGGACCAAGGTTTGATGGCATGCTATGCTGCTGGTTGTTACAAGGCCCGTTCTGGGCGTCCATGTGTTTCTCCATTTCCATGCTGATCTGACCTGAGTAGTAAATGTTGTTGTTATTGGAAGGAGAAAACATCTCATTTTGTGGATGCTGCGGGTGCTGAACTGGAGGCAGTCGGCCCCCTCGTCTAGGGCTGGTAGTAGAATGGACAGGACTGAGGTGAGGTGGGCTGCCCAGGTAGCCTCCGCCTACCTGTGACAGGCTATTCTGGCGACTGAGAGGTTTCCGTCCCTGAGGAGGCCTGGGGACCACCATCTCCTGACCATAGCATGAGCCTGGGAGACCTGTGAGCTGCTGGTCTTTACATGTGACAGGCGCAGGCCCTTGGCTGTGGGCTGGAGGACTCATGACCAAGTTCTGGTTGGGGTAGGAGGGATAGGGCTGGTTGGAATACAGATTCTGGTTTTGGTGCTGTGGACTGTGCTGCATCATTGTCTGGCCACTCATATCCATATTGTCAGAGAGAGAAGAAGGTTTTATTCCACTTTGCTGCTGCTGTTCCTGCTGCTGCTCCCACATGAGTGCTTGTTGGGACTGTACATAGTTCCTGACCATCATTTCCTTCACCTGCATCATGGGGGTTTCTGATCTCTGCCCCTCTGAGAGAGCAGGCCCTGCACAACCCAAACTCAAACCCCCTCTATTTGGGTAAGAGTTTTGGTTCTGCCCTTGAAAATCACAACTCGGATTGTTAGAGTTCCTCATCATAACTTGGCCTGTTGGTTGTTGGAAACCCTGAGTCTGCTGGAGGAGCATCTGCTGTTGTTGGAGTTTAGCATTTTGACAGGCATCTCTGCCTCCCATCCCGGGATGAAATTGTTGCTCAGGCTTGATGGTGAGTTTGTGGGTTCCATCAGGACTGTTATAGAGCCCTGTTGGATTAGTGAAGTGGGCCTGTGTCTGCTGTTGCTGCAGGGCATGCTCTGAATACTGTACTGCTCGCTGATTCTGGAGAGCATGGTTGGAAGTTTGGACATGGCCGTGGGTGTCACTCCATGGGCCTCCAGCATTACTGCTCTGACCTATGTTGGGATATTGAGGACGTGAGGGACTGAGCTGGCAAGTGCTCATACTGTACTCAGCCTGCTGGAGAAGTGTACTTGCCATGCCATCTGGATGAATGGGTCTTTCTTGGGCCATTGGATTTCCACCAGTCCTAGAAGTGACTTCCCTTGCCTGGTTCTGGTAGTGGCCCTGCATGTAACCCTGGTCTGGACAGCCCAGTGAGTCATGGCTTGGGGACAGCTGGTTTGGAAGAGGACCTCCACCTACAACTCCTCCAAGAGTTTGATGCTGTTGCTGATATCCCCTAAAGTTTCTTTCTCCAGGGGGCATCATCATAGAACGATCCCTGGTATCAACAGGGGCAAGGTGGGGCTCCATACCCATGGACTCCATCATTACATTCTCAGTAATGCTCGGTGGCCGCGGGGAGTACATGTGGCGGGAAAGGCTAGTGTCAGAACCGCGATGTTGCAGCGCATTTCTTCGGCTCATCATAGATATATTGTTAAGGCTATTGAAACGCTTTGGAAGAGCTTGTGGATCTGCCGATGACCGAACCGGGTCACTGGCTCGCCTGCTGTTGTTGCCTGGAGCCTGGTGAGGAAAGATGACACCAGTGCCATACTCTGTGTTGGCACTGTGTCTACGTGGGCCACTTTGCTGAATGAAAGGAGGCAGAGGCTGACCCTGATATTCACTCAAAACACCTCCTCTTCTGCCTGGAGTTCCTGGCTGCTCCATATTGGGTAAAGGAGTAGGTGGTGGTCCACCAGTTGCTGCAGCATATTTGGCCTTCAGGCTATACTGCTGGGCAGGTGTTAGATTGGGAAGACCTGGCAAACCTCCACCTCCAGGACATGGAACTCCTCTACGATTGGTCTCCGGAGAGAGGGTATCTCCCCCACTCTGATCTGAGCCAATAAGGTGACACTGTCCTCCTCCTGTTCCTCCTATTTGTGAGACCTCACTGGAGCGCCTGCTGGACAGATAAGGAGACACCATGGAGGAGCGACGGCTGACGGTATAGGCAGAGCTTAGGCTGCTGGTGCCACTTCCTCTCCTGTCATTAGTAGAGCAGCCAATGGAAGCTCCACCTCCTAACTCATGGTTAGACAACTCCATGACACGTCGATTTGAAAGCAGTGGAGAGGGTGCACACATTCCGAGATTGTCTCCTGTACCTGAAAATGAACATCCAATAGTAAATAGCTTACAGACAGCTCATCAATGCGAATCAACAATGATCTACTAATTAAGAAAAGCAATGATGATTTATAATTGATGTTAGAACTTACCAGGAAGTGTTGGTAGCTTGTTGTTGGCACAGCGGCCAGGGGGGGTAGGTCTACGGATTTGCTTCAGCTTGTCAATCTTAAGGTTCTCCAGTCTCTTCAAAGACTGTGCTGACATACCCATTGTTCCTCCTAGACCTCCTGGCTCCCCTCCTCCACCTCCTCCTCCAGCCCCTACTCCATCTTCTAGTGCTGTGAGATCCTCCAAACTGCCCGCTGCATTTAAGTTCATCTCTACCCCACTGTCATTGTTGTTGGCGCTCCCTAGTGGAGAGCGTTCACTACTGCAGGATGATTGACCACCAGGACTTGGCAGAGATTTCTGAAATGTATTCAAATATACAATAAATTACTTGTTTTTGTTTAATACTCAGTAATTCTTGTTTTATTTTTGCAGTTTTTTTTTTGCAAGTTTGCAGGCCATTAATAAAACTAAAGCACTAACCAGGGAAGTATCAGGAGCCAACAGTTTGCAGTCCTCCCTGTGTGTCTCCTCTTTCTCCAGCAGCAGTTCAGAGTTTTGGCCACCAGGTGTCATAGCTGATCCAGGAGGTCGAGGGCCTGTGTCTCCACGATGCTTCTTGGTAATGTGGGCTTCAGGGCCATGCACTGTCTTCACATGTTTGCGTAGAGAACTCGGATCTGTGTAGCGTTTAGTGCAACCGGGGATCTTACATACATAAGGTTTCTGCCAAAGAGCAAAAGTATCAGTCAGTACACATAATCTTCTTCATGTGTATCATCTTGCATGTCATCATTTACATTGTCTCCTTTGTTTGTGTCCTTTTGCAGGTGCTTAAGTGCATATCCAAGGCAGACATTAGCTATTAAGCTATGCTGATAAAATTACTTAAATTATTCCCAGTGGGTTACATCGCAGTACCTCATTGGAGTGAGTTCGGTTCTGGTGCTTGGCACGATCTGAAGCATTGGAGAAAGCCTTGTTGCAACCTTCATGTTCACACACATATGGTTTCTCCCCGGTGTGAGAGCGCAGGTGAGTCTTCAGATTTTCCAGGCGAGAGTAGGCTTTGTTGCAGCCTTCAAACTATAACATATATATATAGTTGTTTTTTAAAAACAAAGACAAAGAAAATCCCACCAACAAAAGAAAAAAATAGAAATATCCAGCCTAGGAAAGTTTCAGCTACAGATATAAAAGCCTACAAACATACTGTAACTAAGCCTTCTACAATATGGACACAGAGCATAATGTGTATTCTGTAATAAGTATAAAGACATTGACTCACAGTGCACTTGTGTGGCTTCTCTCCAGTGTGTCTGCGCATATGAACCACCAGCATGTACTGGGCCTTGAAAGGCCTCTGCTCGCGAGAGCACTCCTGCCAGTGACACACAAACTCCTTCTTCTCTCCATGAATGTGCTCATTGTTGATATGCTGCAGAGCAAACAGATAAGCAGTGAAGTAAATTAATAATCAGACGGATCTACAGTAGATAAAAGGATTCATCTTATTATAAAAACCACTCAAACTTTCTAATGTTTTCCCTTTCTTTTTTTTCCACCCTGCAGCGTCTATAGATCAGTATGTCTCACATGAACTAGCTGGTCTTGTGTGTCAAATTCCTTGCTGCAGCTTTCCCAGTGACAGTTTGTTTCATAAACTGCTTCCAACTCTGGTTTCCCATCCTCTTTGTCCAGGTCGTCTCTGCCGTCCAATAGACCAAGGAGAGGGTCCTGAGATGCACAAACCAAAACAACTTTGAGAAAACCTATTTCAGTTCAAACAGCATATGTATATGTGCAGCAGGATATAAACATTTGTATTCTATTACAATATGTATTATATTAAAAAAAACACATTTCAGCAATTCATGACCTCCGCCACCTATGTTTTTGACTGCACTTCATTGTGACATCAGCCACAGACAAAGGCTTTCCTTTTGCTGCATTATTATTTGCCAAATCTAAAGCAAACACTAAAAGGTGAAAGTGGGAAACAACTTTTTCATGACGACAGTAAGTCTGGTGCTTTACCTGAGTCCCAGTGGAGGAGGGACTCGCCACGTCTCCCTCTGACCTTTCCTCCAGGCTCTTAATAGTCATGCCGTCCATCACACTGCCCAGCCCCGGCTCTGTTTTCAGCTGCACAATAAAGCAAAATCTTTTTTTTTTCTGTGACTAAAATTAATTTACACTTTATTCCAGTTACAGTGAACACACATTTTAATTGTCCTCGTCACGTGCCCTGAACTTCCTATTCCCACCTCCCATTCATCCTCTCCCAGCTGCCAGTGTCAGAAGGTGCACTGATAACTGAATCCCCCTGTGATTGCTTTTGTAAAGGAAGTGAGAGAGCTGTCTTACATGTCCATGCTTGGGTGGAGCGTGGAGCCGAGGATTGTGTGGAGGTAAGCGGGAGGCTTGGCAGGGACCTGGCGTGTGTCCACCCAGAGGCGTAACCCCGCCTCCACCGTACATGGCACCATGTTGCCTGGACTGACAGTTTATGTTGCTGGAATAACCCAGGGACGGACTGTGGAGGAATCGATAACACAGTATGACAGTTTAAGAGCAGAAACAGCTGATGGAACTAGTGAGTATAATAAACAATACATTTAAATACATTTGTCAAAGGACACGATGAATTCATTATTTGATACATGTGTTTTATTGCAGTTCATCCATTTATATATTGTTGTAATTATTGTTTTTTTCAACTCTGTGTGGGGGTTTCCTTGTTTTCATTACCTCATGCTCACCACATAATGTTGGTGTGGGATTGTGGCTAAATGTTAAAAGAATGAAAATTAAAACTGCAGTGTGTAATTTTTAAACAGAAACAAATGTCCATTCGACTCAAACTGTTGTCAAATGAGTTCACACAATTCCGATGAAGCAGACGACTCACTGTATTCCTCAGTATAGCAGTGTTTAGACCTTGTGTAGCCTGGCAACACTACCGCGCTGCACACAGGAAGTGATTTATTTTATGTCAAGGCGGACGGAGGCAACGGCAACATTGTGCTAGCAAAGTGGGATGAGTGCAAACATGTGGAGGAATGAAATTCTACAGCTCAGAGAACCTGCTCATTCAGCAGTTTGATGGGATACTAAATGCTTCATTTCCTTTGCCCCTGCTCTGCTGTTGTATACACACAAACGCTCCTTCAGTCAGGCCTGATAGTATTAATTGTCAGAGCCCATTATTGGATGAAGGACAGAGCAAACAAATAATGTTACATCACTTTTGTTCCTGCATTTACAGAAGTTACTCACTGCAGCTTTAATGTTGTGAGGCTTTTATAATATCATAAAATTAACCTAGAGTTTATTATCTGACCTCATGGCGCTCACGGAGAGATGACCATAGGAGCTGGCTCCGTTGGGGTTGCGGCACGAGTTGACAAAGGCCACTAAGGAATTGGGCGACGTCCGGATCACAGTCTGTAGATCTACACTGGCGTCAGACAGAGGAGAGATGGACAGAGCTCTCTTTTTGCTCAGCTTCAGCATGGAACGAGGTGTGGAGAACCTTGAACCTACAGCGGGTAGACGATGAAAAGAGCAGGAGAGTGGCGTTTTAATGAAACACATGTACATACATTCACAGTCAGACTATGTGTGTGTTTCCTTACCATCACCAGACCCAATCTGATCCGAGCCAGGCTGAACCTGGCAGAAGTTATGATGAGAGGACATCATGTTGTTCTGATTACAGTAGGGGGTGCTATTGCCTCCTGTGTGACATTAAGAAAAAAACAGAAAACAAGACAGAAACCTTAACTTATCTCGGATCATAAAGCAGACAAATTGTTTCTTAGCTATTGAGCCAGTTGACATAAAAACCTTTGAAAGGAGAAATACTGTCACTCTATTTTGTTTGTTTGTAATGACACAGTTGGAGGAGAGTCACTTCCTATAGGGTTTAGCAGGCTCTTTCCTTTTGATGTTTTTAATAATAATAATAACAACAATAATAATAATATTAATAATAATAAAACAGCAACAGTGACATGGGGTAGCCTTTGCACTGTAATATATAGTATAGTGATAGTAGTGATATAGTATATCACGAGTAAGGTAAGTAATTTTATTTTTCTTGAGTAACAGACACGTTAACCTATCTCAGCAGTGAAATTATTCTACTATTCCCCAGTTTTGACATGTCTTTAAATCCAAACCAGAAGCAGCTGTGAGATACAGGTGGTGTAAAAGATACCCTTGACTGTGACTCACCCTCTGGGGGCAGCATGCCCCTGTGGCCCATCATGCTGTGGGGTGGTGGGGCCTGAGGGGGCCTCATATATTGATCCATGCTGTGGCCAATCCCCTGTCCTGGTCCTGATCCATGAGTCATACTGGATGTCATGGGATTATACATGGCTCGGCAGTCCTGGGGAGGGCCGTTGTGGAGCGGGGCACGCAGCGAAGACACATCACTGTAGGGAGACTGGTCTGATGGAACTAGGCTGCAGATTTAGAACAGACACGTGCATTTTAAATACTGAACATAAATTAGGAATATATAAACTTCAATTAATGTAAGATTGACAATAAAAGAGGGAAAAACGTATGATCACAGCTTTAAAAACAATAAGATGCAGTGTTTTTATGGTGTTCACAGAAGAATGAAATGTGAAGCACATCACATGCATCAAATCTTGAGTCCAAGCTTCATAAAAAAACAAATGTTGTGTATCAACAAAATAAAGGAGCCGCAAGTCATTAAGAGACAAAACAAAGGACAAATATAAATGATAACGTCATGGAACATTTTAGAACAAATTAAATATGTGAAATAAAAACATATATAGATGTCTTTACTCCACTGATCAACAGGAATGAATGTGTAATGATGACATACTGTACATAGGTAAAACAACATGAAGTGTTTTCCTCGAGAATTTCAGTATAGCAGAAGCAGAGCTGCATGATAAAATGATGATAATGAAATGATAACATTTTCCTGCATTCACTCTCATCTGCTGTGATGACTCATTCTCACCAGTAGATGGCATATAGCCCCTATCTTGGTCTCCATTATGGAAACTTACTAAACTAGGGGTTTTCCCCTTCCAATCTAGGAGTAAAGCTGAACAGGAACTTTCCAGTCTTCTCATGAATTTCAATGTTTTCCCTGACCTTCCCTCAGTCTCAGTGGCGAGCTCTACAGCAGTCTCTCCTGCTCTGCTCCTCTTTCTCTCTGTCTGTTTCTCTCTCTCTCTCGCTCCTTTCTCACATGGGCAGACTTCATCCGTCCACCTCCTCCCTTTCACTTCTTAAATTCTGTCACCAAAAACGTGTATTCCACACAGGAGCTTAATCTGTCCTTTCTAATCCACTGTTCTCCCTAGTTCCACCCAAATTTACCTCCCTCCCCATTCTCAGTCCTTTCTCCCTTTCTCTTCTCCCCATTCATCCCTTCTGTTCTTCTTCTCTTCCTCCCTCCCCCGTCTCTTTTTCTCTCACTCCCTCACCCTCGCTGCCATTTCTCTCTCTCTCTCTCTCTCTTTCTATCTCCTCTTCCTCCTCCTCCTGCTCTTCTGTCCTTCTCTGTTCAGCACAACCACCTTTCTCTCCAACTCTCTCTGCCTCTCTCTCATTCTGGGTAACCTGAGTGGGGCGCGAGGCAGTCATGCAGAGCGCAACAGGGCCTGGTCAGCCTGTAATTAGCAGCTGTCAGAGAGGCCGAGTCCACCCGCAACCTGGGTGGCATCAGGAAGGGAGGGAGTGGGAAGGAGGGGGTTGCGGTGAGGGGCTGAGCTAGTGCTCTGTGTCCACAACAATTGCTTCTGTGGCCTCATAATATCCCTGTGTTAAAATAGGAACAGTTTCTTGTCCCTCAAAGTGAAGATCGTTTCTGCGTCCAGGAGAAAAGCGGCAGTGATTTCTTGGTTGTTTGTGAATGAAAGAATGAGATGTGGGCAGAGAGAAGGAGCAGAGGAGCAGCAAGCTCACAGAGTTCAGCGATTTGGAGAACAAACTTGTTTTCTTTCTTTCTTTCCCAGGGTGAATTCAGACGATCGGTATCAGTATCATTTCATAACAACTAGAAACTAAACAACTCATGTGGCTGTGTCCAAACACACTTACAAACCTGTGCATGAAGTCAAAGATGTGGAGGTCAGTTCACAAAAAAACCTTGTTATCACTTTGAACTTGCCAGGTTAAATACCTTCATTCCTGTCCAAATTCCAAAATCTGTGCTCACTGACCGACCATATATGACAACTTATTGGCAGGGAGAGGCTGTGCAGACGTACGAGGAAGATTAACTACCTCTACCTACCTCTTCACGGTGACACAGCTCCTTGAAACGGCATTAATCTGAATGTCACGTATCGATATCAGCTTTTAGAGATCAGTATTTGTGTGTTTGTGAAACAGTGTGCTACAGAAATGAAAAATAAAGAAAACCTTGGAACTTCTGTTCTAGAAATGTAAAACATTTCATTTTCAAAACGTTTGTTGCCTCCAGCTCCTAATCCCTCAAACATGAGAATTTGTATTACCCCAAATAATAGATTTTCTGAAGTAAAAGTGTGTGAATGCGGGCGCAGAGTACTGTGTGAGGGCGGCTGTCGTACCCTCTGGAGGGCTGACTGGTGGAGGTCTCATAGTGATACAGCCCCTGGTGTGGCTGCATGTCCACTGGCATTGGAGCTCCGACACCTGCGGCTCCCCCTTACACCCAGGACCTGACACACAGAGACAGGGACACGTTAGGTCAGACAAAACAACTGTGGTTGTGGTGGAAAAAAAGGATGTTAATAATAAACCTGACCAAGCAAAATAAATCAATGAAAAAAACTCCTGAATCACAGTTTCCTGGTTGGAATAAAGTATGAAACCACATAGAAATTAAATGACAGACACTACAATAACAAGTTATTTAAAGTGAATTTAAGCGCTTTTAAAGCCCTCTGAGGACAAACACAAAGGACCGGTGCAACATTTGTGAATTGAAAATCTGGAACAAAACAAACCACAGTACAAGACTCACCCTTCTGCTCATTTATAGAAACATAAGCATCAAAAAACACTATTTGGACATAAAACATAAAATCCATGAGTATCATGAACATACATGCTGCGTGCACATTCCTGGACCACCACCACACTGCTACACCGGATTTTAGGCTTCCCACTTCCCTCTCACGTTGGACAGAGCCCTCAGTGGACACCACAAAGTCTCACTTTTGCAAGACGGGGCTAACTTTTGTCACCACCCCTGGATTTTCCATTTATTCTGTTTGGACTTTTGTTTTCTTTACCTTGAGTTTTTTTTTAGTTGTGTTTTTGTTTTCTTTATTTCCTGCTTTATTTTGAAGTTGTTTTCTTTTTCCTGTGTACCTTGTGTGTAGTTCTACTTCCTGTCCTGTCTTCCCTGATTGTCTGCCCCGCCCTGATGTGGTTCACCTGTGTCTTGTTTGTCACACCTGTGTTTGATTGTCCCTGCCAGTGTATTTAGTCTCTGCTCGCCAGTGTCTGTGTTGGGTGTTGGGTTTTGGGATTTGGGTTGTGTCAATTCATGGGTTTCTGCTCTGTGTTGTTTTATGTTTCACTCCTTACATTTTGCTTTATTGTGGACTCTTTTTGTCAATTCTTGAGGTCTGTGTTTTGGACTTCACTCTGAGAACTCCTGTGACCTAAAGTCAGAACCTGTAATTTCTTAATTTATAACAGTTCAGTTTACATCACAGGTGGAATTCATGTTGTAAATGTTGTGGTTTGAGCCTCTGAATGGACAGCTGTGACACACAGAGGGCATTTGTTAGATAAGATCACAGGGGGGGGGGGGGGGACCAGCAACTCCAGAAGCCAAGAAAGTATTCTAAGTTTATGCACTATTAAAATGATATTTAAATGAAAACATTTCAACGATGAAACTTAAACCTCCCTCGTCAAACAGTCCTGTACCTTAAATGGTCTTTACAGACACTTAAAACCCGCCACACCTGCCCAGTCGGGGACAGAAGTGATCAACACGGACGAAACATGAGCAGCTCTCTGACAAGCTCTTAAGTCCCAACATGTTCATGAAGTCAAGATAATGTCCGAGTATGTCCCAGCAAGCTTGTGAGAGAACACTGCAGGAAAGGCTACGAATAATTTGTATAAACGTGTCTCTTCTTCCTTTATGTGAGACACAGGCGTCACTCGTCACCTCACACTGTCCTCAAGCCAGTGTTTGGACACAATTCTCTACATATTTCCCCGGAGTTCACGAAGAGAAAAGTCTTTACGATGAAGCTCATGTTAAGATGATATCTTTTAAAAAGGTCTATAATGGTAATTCTAGCTGAAGCTAGAAGAAGCACCTGGTCGTTACATGTAACCACATCAGACTAAGCACTAACTACCGTCACAACTGAAGATGTAAACACAGAGAAATTAGGCTGCTGAACACACTGATGTCATGGCAGATGGAGGTGTGGCATTTAATTTGCCGTTTGTGTCAATGTGTCTTTATCATTTCAAATGTGACTTTCTAATGCCACGTTTGTTGAGCTGCAACTAACGATTATTCGGTTATAACCGTTTTCGTAAAAACGTTTAAAAAATGTTGATCGTGTTTGTCAAACCTGGAAAATGATGATGTTCTCAAATGTCTTGTTTTGTCCACAAACCAAAATGATTGACTTTTAATGGTTTTAAGAAACGAAGAAAATATTCACATGTACGAAGCTGAAACAATCAGAAATCTTGTTTTAATCATGAAACAATCTTCAAACCGACGAATCAACTATCGAAATAGTTGACGATGAAGTTTGTAATCGATTAATAATCGAGTAATTGTTTCCGCTCTACACATTTTGCCGGCTCTACTCTTACACGTAGAACCAACGCGCCACGTGGCCGTCGCTCATGTGACAAGTGTTTCGACAAAGTGTGCGGAAGCCGCTGTGTTGCACAAGTAAAAGCTCCGCAGTGCGGAGTGTAACAGGCTGCGGCCTGTCATGTCATAACACAAGTGTTAAAAGGGCAGCAGGGACCTATAAACCACAAAGGGGATTTGCTATGCAAAGTTAGTCGGCACTTAAATGAAGTGGGCAGTCCATGGGTAAATAGCACGTATCCAGCACGAGCCTCAGATCTGCGTACGATGATTAGCAGGAGGTGCTAAATAGAGATCTCAGCGAGCGCCTCAGCTGTCCAGGACTAATAAATACCAAGAGGACGGACTCCAGTCAGCCTGACACACACACACACACACACTGTGACACCTGTCAGTCTCGCCAGGGGGTAGCATAATAATCTAGTGGCCACCAAGTCGGAAAGAGTGAGTGTGACTTTGAAAATACTAAAAGGAGTTATTACTGTGCAAGACCAGTGGCAGGTGTGTACGAGAAGAGAGTTTTGTGTAGTCAAGTGTATTTGCAGCTCAGTTTCTGTGAGTGTGTGTGTGTACCTGGTATTCCTTATGTTGTGAGGACCTAAATCTGTTTACACAGTCACATTATGGGGACAAAAATCAAGCCCCCATGACGTAAATGACTGCATTTTAAAGGTGAAGACATGTTTTAAAGTTAGGTTAAGGTCAGAGTAAGGATAAGGTCAGTAGTAATTATGGTTACGGTTAGAGTAAGTCTACAGGAAATGAATGGAAGTCAATGTTATGTCCTCTGAAGTCATGGAAACCAGTGTGTTTGTGTCTGCGCGCACGTGTTCGACATGATAAATGATAAAAAGGAAGAATTAATAACATGAGACGTGTGCTGCATTTTTGGAAAAACATGTTTGTGAGTTTTCTGCTTGTATTTGTAAGACGGAAAACACACACACACACACACACACACACACACACACACATATATATATATATAGGCTAGTACAGTATATATGCTGTATCTGGATTCCTCATGATGGACGATTCCCTGCATCCATGGTGTTGTTGACACAGGTGTTGTGGCATTGTGCTATTTTAGGTCAATATTTTGTGAGAAACACTAAGGGAGTTTGGTCCCCAGTGTAATTTGTGGTGTTGGGTTTGAGAGAGATGGGGCAGCAGAAAATTAAAAACCCCAAGGCCATAAATCACGGGCAAACTAAACAACTCTGCTCCACCACGGCACAGCGCGCTCGGCAGAAACCGACGAGCTGAGGACAAGGAGAGGAAGTTTCGTCCACTTTCTACAACCAAAACCTCCCCATTCAAACACAGCTTCACTAACCCAACAACATCACCACCCCATACAAATAAGCCGCACCAGCGAGACGTCTCTAATCAAGCTCAGTTCGGTCTCTGCTGAACATCCTCCACCATGCACTCGGATGAGATGGAACCATGTGAATAAACCATGACTCAACGGGACACACACACAGCATGCAGGGAAGTTGTACAGTATAACTGTGCTGCCACTTATTTCAGTAATAAATTAATTATAAGCTGTTTCTTAGTTTATTACATTCATTCATTCATATGTGACGTCGAAAAGGAAATGACAAAAGCTTTCTCTAATCTGCTGAAGGGAGTGGATTGTAGATAATCGATCGCTTGAGGAATGAAAGAGCTTGGAAGTTTAAGAAGCATTAAAAGTATAATCCTATGTTGTGATATTAAATGAGATTTTAAACAAACTCCAGGCTCATTCCTCTTCACACACTTTCCCACCAATAAATAAATGATGTCTGCTGAATTGTAAACTCCTGCCATTCATCAACAGTTAAATACTACAGCAAATTAGGTTTTTTTTTCTGAAGGGAATCAAACATTTTAAGATTGAACTAACTTAAAAAACACACACACACACATTCCTCTTACAAGGACCAATTTTCATCCACACCTTCATTCATCAGGTGTTTAACTGGCACCGCCTTACTTGTCCTGGCATGACCAGCCTAATGAGGCTGATGTTAGCAATTCTAAAGTGGATGATCTCTTATAATGGATGATTGTGTGACTTCCCGACTCATGCAACAACAATTCAGCATTATCTTTGCAAATATTGACACACAGTGTAGAGAAAAGCCTCTCAGCAAAAACCACCAACATTTCCACACCAAATGTCATTATTGGGGTAAGACTCATGAGGGTATTGAACTGAATAAAGGTGTATTTCATTGCTTATACATTCCATATAGTCTGACATCAATTTAAACGTTTTTCCTTTTTGCATTTCATTAGGAATAGTACCACAATAACCGGCCCCAACCGTTCCATTTTTTGCTACCCTTCCCTTGAGGGCACCAGAGTAATGGTTATGGTACGGGTGGAGCTAGACCCACAGACAGAAAACCCTAACCCTAACCCTTCAACGTCCTACAGTTTATTCTCACACACAGCTTGACTTCTTGTTGAGACAAACGGCCACAAACCGAGCTGCTGGACGTTGTCCGTTGTTGTCCTTTGTGTTGTTGTCTGCTGTGTCACCCTTCCATGTCGTTGTGCGTTGTCGGCGCACAGGTACGTCTTCACACAGTCTTCAGGCACAGCGCCTACCAATTAAAGCTTCTGTTCTCAGTCGAAACACAAGCCTGAAGGAGGGCTTTACCATTCCAAACCATACCGTGCTGTACCATGATGGAAACACAGCTCTAGTGGTGCTCCCAGTACTGCATAATGGGGCCTGTTGTGTCACCTCTCACTACTTGTTTATTAACCTAAATAAAAGAGTCAGATTTTACCTAAATTAAAATAGGTTGTACTGCTTTTGCACCTACCCACTAGATGGTGTAAGTCTAGCTGCTAACAGAAAAGAACAGAACAAAACAGAAAGAGTGTTTGGTCTTGTCGGCCATGTGTGCCATTCCCATAGTGTCTGTCCCCCTCCCTTTGGGACAGACTCCTGAGGGGACAGACTTTTGCACAGGTCACCAGTCTTGACAGACAAAAGGCCTGATCCAGCTCCGCTCCTCTGCTCCTGCACTGCTCCACTCTCGGCGGGGTAACATTAGACCGCTCCCTCCCAGCCAGCCAATGTGAAAAAATGGCATCAAGCGATGGCCCCTCTTTCTTCTTAACCTCATTTCTCCTTTGCTCTCTGTGAGTAAATGACAGACAAGCTTATGTGTGTTCTTGGTTTTCTGTTTGCTGTATAATCTTTGACTGGCGGCAGCAGCTACACACACACACACACACACACACACACACACACACACACACAAAGAAGCTGAAATAAAACTTTTTGAGTAGTATACCAGAGTAGTGTAAACACCCATCTGAAATGTATTTTCCCTCCACCCTCTCGCTCATTCCCCACTTTCATCCTCTCATTCTCCCTTTTCCATGGCTATATATCACTATCTCTGTCTATCTCTGGCTCCCTCGTCTCCCCGCTGCCTCCACAACTCCCTGATTCTCTCTCTCTCTCGCTCTCTTTCTCTCTTCAGCTCATTCCTGCTCAAGCACCTCTCCCTTGCCCCTCCCCCTGCTGGCGGTGGCTGCTGTCGAGGTGGGTGTTCTCTGGCTGTTATGACTTGAGAGACGATAATGGCAGCTATAATGTAGCCAGCCGTTCCTGATGTGGCTGGGCTTGTGGGAGATTCTGTTGTGTTAGGGCTGGAGACAGAGTGGGGGGGTTAAGGCGGGGCTTCGGCCCTCAGCCAACCACAATCCAGATTCTACTTCTTTTTCTTTTTCATTTTTTTTTTTCATCCTCTGTCTTTCTCTCCTCACCCACTGACTTTTCTACCCAGTTGTTTTCCTTCAGTGGTAAACTTTGTTTTTAAATTCGGGCTTTGTTTTTGTAACCCCCCCACCTAACACAGACTCTACCCCCCTCTCCTTCCCTGTTTTTTCTCCCCCCGCCCTCCCACCCTCCCCTTGTGTTTTTACCCCTTTTTTTTTTTTTTTTTACCCACACTCTCTGAATTCTTTACAGCTGCTGTAATGTGATGGGGGCCAATGGTGTGACCAGCGAAAGGCCACAGGACTGGAGACATCACTGTAATGTACAATAAGCCCTATTCACAGACCTGCTGCAGGGCAGATTAATGTCATATCGACTTATTAACAGCCAGTCTGATAGATACTGCATTAATCTTTGGTAATTCTAAAAGCGATGTCAACTAATTTTGTGACAAAGCGGACGCAGATAAGCAGCGTTTATGACAGTAAATGACATCGTTAAAGAGAAAGACGTGAATTCCTGATACAATCCACTCAGTTCAAAACATGCGGGGAAAAAACCTTTTACATGTATGAATTTTACAATTTAAGAAAGTTGTGGACATGTTTTTTCACATGTTATGGAAATCCAATTAAAAACAAAGTAAGATAACTTACTAAATTAGAATTAAAATCAGCTTTTTTCAGTCAAAACAATGTCCAAGAAGGTTCACTTGGCTCGTTTTTATGCACAAAAAAGAAAAGAAAAAACGGTTCATTTTTGTGACATCTGCACAGTTATTGCTACTTTATATCACTAGTAAAAATGTGATTTCTAAAGTCAAAACAATGTCCAAGAAAATGACGCTTCCATACTTCCCATATTAATCCCTCCTCACGGTGACAAAATCCCAGCATGTCATTCAGTAGCCACATTTAGAGACAAGAATCCACGACGCTCCAAATTGGTGTTTACTAGACTAGCACTGTGGTTTAATACAGTCAACACTGTAACCGTGGTTTCAACCCAGTGATTCACACCTCACAGATCCCTGTACTGTAAACTGTGGGCTGGGGGGGAAGCTACGGTGCTGATGTCTCACTGCTGGGGT